>NW_027100729.1:86486-161486 GCF_040412425.1 Macrobrachium rosenbergii
CTGCTGAAACTTCAGAGGTTCCAATTGCAGACCACCCTCAGGAAGACTGTTCCACATACATACATAGCAAATAATTTCTGTTGACAAAAGGGAGAAAGATAAGTCATGTTTCCAATCGTTATTCAAATGTTATTTGCCTCTATTCAGCTGGTAGCCTTCCCTCCCTCCCTCCCTCATGCACTGATTCTGAAACCCTAGACTGCTGTGTATTTAAGAAAGAATTAATTTCTGAAGTGTCCACCTGGTATCAGCACTCCAGATGACCCATCTGCCACAGACAGAATCATACAGACTCACAGCAATTATACAGGACACAAAACTTATATCATGTCACTCTTACACTGGTGTTAACTTCAATTGAATAAACTGTGGAAATTCTAATACAATTTCTATGATCACATTTCACTGAACTGCATAAGTACAGCACTGTACAGGCCATGAATTAATGACAACATTCACAAGTGAATGAGAAACTTCTGCTGAGGGCATTTATAAACCCACAGGCAGGCTGCTGCTGCTGCTGCTGCAAACAGCTTTTCGTTTACGAGCAACGCCACCCTCAGACCGTGGTAAGTGAAGCACCTGTTGATTACTCTTCAGATCTGGCTGAATGGAGGGAACATGTACACATCCAAGTTACCCAACTGATGTTGGAATGCGTCTTGTATTATGGCTTTTATCGTCTGGGACTAGAGAGCAGTACAGGGGTAGCTTGTGATTCTTTGCTGTTGCAGAGAGATCTAGTGTGGGGCCCACCCACAATGTGAATAGTCTATTCGCTACTGATTGTTCCCAGGACCATTCTGCTCCCACTATCTGGTCCAAACTGCTCAGAGTGTCCGCCACAACATTTTCTTCCATGGAATGTATCTGGCGGTCAGAGCCAGTCCCTTGGCTTCAGACCATTCATGCATCTGAACCACTAGATGATTCAGTACATGGGAAATTATTCCCCCATGTGTTCATGTACGTGACAACTGAGGTGTTGTCGCTCATGACTGTTGTCTTTCCTTGAAGGTACTCTTGGAAGTACTGCAGAGCCAACCAGGCTGCTTTCATTTCCCTGAAACTCACTTTCTGTTCAGGTGGGCACCCCACCCCCTTCGGGATGCGTCTGAGAACACTAGCATCTCTGGAATTAACTGGCTTAACTGTATTCCCTGCAAATGGTTTTGTGGATCTCTCCACCACTACAAATCCTGTCTGTTCCTCTCTGTAATGGCAATCAGGTCCTCCTTTGAACTTTTCTGATCCTTTTCCTTCTCCTTTAGATTCCATTGCAAGAAATGTATGTGGGCTCTGCCCCTCAGTACCAGATTGGAGAGGAACCTGTTCGACATATTCAGAACTTGTCTGTTCTCTCCTGTGATGGAAAGGCTTTCGACTTCTGAGTGTTTATCATCATGCCCAAGTATGTGATGTTTTGAGTTGGAATTACGTCTGATTTCTTATAGTTGACCAGAATTCCCAGGGTCTTGCACATATTCAATATTATGTCCCTGTTTCTCCTGACTTGTTATGCTGCTGGTGCCAAAATTAGCCAATCGTCCAAGTATCATTGTAGACAGATTCATCTCTTGTGGGCCCACTCTGCTATCAGTTGAAAGACTCTGGTGAACACTTGGGGAGCTGTCGCTAAACCGAAGCACAGGGCCCTGAACTAATAAGTGATCTTTCCAGATAATCACCATAGGAATTCCCTGGAGGAAGGATGTAATGGGATTTGGAGATATGTGTCCTGTGGATCTAGGAAGATCGTGAAATCTCCTTTCCTGATCACTGCAAGACCTGATCTTAGTGTCTCCATCTTGAAAGCAGTCACACGAAGATATCTGTTCAGTGCTGACAGATCTATGACAGGTTCCCAACCCCCTGATGTCTTCTCTACAAGGAAAAGGCGGCTGTAAAAACCTGACGACGCTTCTTTCACAATTTCTACAGCCCCCTTGTCTAGCATGCTCCGAATTTCTTGTTGAAGGGCCCTCTGCTTGGGGGAGTCTTTTTGGTAGGAGGGGAACTTGACAGATATTGGTGTCAAAGAGGATTCTGCTGGAAGGGTAGGATGTACCCTTTCCTGATAGTCTGTACCGTCCATTTCTATGCACTGGCTTTCTGCCACCCTTTCCACTTGTTCCTCAGACAACCGCCCACCCTGGTCTGATGGAGTGGATAGGGGAAAATGTCTACTGGCTCCCCTCGTGTCCATAGCATTGCATTTGCCGGACCAGGGGGGGAGCAGTGGAACGGTGTTGTTGCCTTCCTTCTTCCCGTTGTCTACCTCTGGAAGATTGGGAGCTTTGACGAAACCTCTGCCGAAAAGGTTGTCCTGTAGATCTAGACTGTCTACTCCGGTTGCTGGAACTGAAAGGCTGTCTTCTAGGTGCTGGTCTAACGGAGGATGGTGGTCAAGTTTATTTTGCATCCTCCCTCCTGTCTGCAATTGCCTGATCTAGAAGTTCTTGGAAGAAATACCCACACACACCTGACAAAGCACTGTTTCTCAGATTCGACCCACTGTCAGAAGAAATCGGCCTTTGTGCTAAGGAAAGGAGAGATTCTCTTCTTTTCAAAAGCATATTAGCCCAAAAATTAACTGTATTCCTTGTCATGTACTTCAGGGCTTTACCTGATGGAGGGAAGAAGTCTTTCATCACTAACCATGAATCATTAGAGAATGTTCTTCCAATAAGTTTTATCAATGCCTCTTGAGAGTTGTCAAGCCAAGAGGCAGCTCTCAAAGTCCTTCCTAATGTTAATTCAAAATTCACCATCTCAGCCCTAGTGAACTTTGATCCTATCTTACATAAAAAGTCCAAAGAGGTGTTATCAGACAAACAGGATAGTGTTCCATTAACTATCCTGGGAAGAGAGGCTGGTTTCCCCGGAATATAATATTTCTTTGTCTAGTCAAAGGCAGAGCCAGCAGTTTCTGAGACCTGGAGGCAGCCAAGGAACCTTCTTCTCTTGCTATTTGAGCATCTCTTTCCTGTATTGCCGACTTCATGATCTTAGTTAATGGGAGGTGGATGGACCGCTTAATTTCTGGAGCGGTATCGGTTACCGGTTCCATTTAAGAGGAGTGGGCAAAATCCTTGGTTTCTTCTCTCTCAGTCTCTGGGTATTTCAAAACTTTCTGTAACATATGGATAAGATCGGCAAACTTTACTCCCTCATTTGGAAATTCATGTGCCAACTGACCTAATTCCAACTCTAAGTCAGAAGGACTAAAACATATAGACGGTCTGGTTCATCCCCGATTGCCCTTGCATACTGGTGACCAGGAGTCTCAGTCCCTACGACTTGGTGGGGGAGAGGCAGGGGAAACCCCGTGCCTCCTTCTCCTATTGTCTGTAGTTCTCGTTAAATGACAAGAGGGTGAACTAGATTGAGATATACAGCATCACGGTTGTCTCTTGTAGGGGACAGTGACCACGACTGAGACCGTTCCCATGATACTGGTCTACTAAGCTGGAGTGGTCTTACTCTTAGTTCTTCATCTGTATCCCAACTCCAGGAATGGTGGCAGAAGCTATTCCTGGATGTTTTGAGGCATGGAGAGTGCCAGAATGATGGCGATGAGGAACATCAGACTGAGTGGTAGGTGGAGTGCCAACCCAATGCCTGGATCTTCGTGGTACCTGATGGCTCTTATCTTCACAACGTCCATTCTTGAGGGAATCACCGTGACGCATTATGCTTCCAGAGCGGGAACAGGAGGTGACTTAAGACCGTGTGTCACGGGGGAGTGTCCGCTCAGTGCCTAGATCTGCGAGGTACCGGCTGACTTTTCTCTCAGTGCCTCTCCTTACTAAGGGAGGCACAGTGCCAAATCATGCTTCTTGAGCATGACTTGGGGGGGTGTCCCGAGAAGTGACAGATAAGTGTCTGCGATGGGAGCTAAGGAGTTTCTTGCCGTATTCCACAAGCCTCGAGGAATCAACGTGCCGAGTCAAGTTTCTGGAACGTGATCGGGAGATGCCCTCAGATGGGAGTGAAGACTGGTTATTCTTCAAAACAGTGAAGAATTAGTACAATGGCGTCTCTAAATCTTGGTGATAGATCGGAATAGAACTCCGAGTCGGGAGAGGCAGTTCTCCCTCTCTTCTGTTGGTAACCACTGGGACCCAGTTCCGGGCTGACTGACTCGGAAGAGGCAGACCTCTCCCGTTTTTGCTGGTATCCACTGGGTTCCAGTTTGCGGCTTTTAAGGGGACCGCTGCCCTCCCTACTCCCACTCTTGCTATTCTCCGTTTTCTTTGCCATGCTATCCATTGCGCTAACACTCTCGATTTCTTTATTGAAGAATTTCGACAGTGCTGACATCATCTCTTGAAGAATAAGCTGCTTCTGATCAGGGGAAGAAATAGACTGGAAATTCCTACCAAGAGTGACAGGCAATGGAGGAGCAGCAAAGACGGCAGGAGATGGGAAACAGGTAATGCAGGGGATAGGTTTTCATATGGAACATGACGTAGGCTTCTTCCTCCCCTCTTTTCAAACTTTTCCCACTGAGAAGTTGTCCACGGGTCGCACTCACGACAAGTCAGTGTTCGAGCACATTCTTGTCCCTGCACTTCGAACACACTGAATGCAGATTAAGAGAGCGGGAACAAGAATTTTTCACAAGCATTCCCGTTTCCCAGTAATCTCCTTACACCGACAAGACACTGGTTTCACTCTTACTCTCATGGCTGGGGGAAAATGCACTTATGTCTGGCAGCACATAAAAGCAACACTACACAATTAGGGAGAAAACAAAGAAACTGCACTTTTCACACAACCCCGAAGAACTTGCTGCCTAGCAAGGGGATGTGTAACAAAGACCCCAGCCACACATGATCTCATGATCTAGAAAACACTGAAAAACTCTCTCTCTCTGTCTCTCGCTGCACAGAAAGGAAATTCATGGGCTGAACCACAGCACTTTCACTAAAACATCGGAACAGGGGGAGACGAGTGGAAAGAGAATAAAGTCCCACAAAGAATAAAGCGAGATGAAAATACGCACAGCGTATAAATAGCACCTGTGTATCCCTCGATGGCTACAGAACAACTAGAGGAACAATGTCCAGGAGAGGCCTTAAGTAGCTAGTGGTAGTCTTCAAAGTGCGTCTATTCATATCCATCATGCACATGCGCACCTATGGATATCCTGTTCATATGATGTGGGTTTGTTTCCGTGTCGAAACAAACAACACTGAACACGATGCCACAAGATCAAAAGTTCTGTTGAGAAGTGGTCAAATGAACTCCTCTTTGAAAACAGAAACTCACATCTTGAGGTGTTGAATTTGTAATAGAAGGAAATGTTTCAAGGTTTGGTGAAGTAACTGCAGTAAAACTGGGGTCAGCCAGGGATAACCTACTTGACTAAGATCAAACAATACACACATGAATATCAAGCAATAGGGTACAGTATTCAATTTACTACTAAAACTAGACTGTAGTTACCTTTGATATGTTAAGATCGAAAACATCAAGCTTCAAGTGTAGAGTTGGGCTGTCAGGTCATGAAACGTTTCCTTAGAAGTGATCTGAAGGTTTGCTACAGCTGATGAAATGGATCTTGGAGAAGATGTGGCCTTCTGGTGACCCTTTATAAATCTTCTGTTCATCTTCTTGATGATTTTCTCCTGGAAAGAGAAGAGAGTTAAAAAGCAGAAAAGGAACTGTCAAATACTGTATACAATACTTGCAAACTTCAACTTACAAAATGAGTAAAAAAATGACTGACACTGAAGATGCTTACAAATAATCTTGGCCTTAGCCCAAAATAGTCAGTTTACTCCAGAAGCTGTAAATTTCTTATTAAAACTTCCCAACGACATAAAATCGCCTAAATAAAACAATGCCACATTCAAAACAATCAAAATGTTTCAGTGATAACGCAATGATAAAAAAAGCCCTTTAAATGACGCCACACTGAAACACAGGGAAATACCTCAAAAAGAAACCACTGCCATTATCAGTAATCTGTGCAGCGCTCTTGGAGTAAGAATTAACAGCTTAGAAATACCCTCACTCACTCACATGCAAAACATTCAGTAAGATGTGAGTGTATTATAGCTGAACTGCATGACACTGCATTAATAAGATGATCTTTAAAACCTTATGCAAATCAGTGGCTCGCTAGTAGAGGCAGTTCCTGGGTTACGTCGTTCCAAGCTTACGGCGCTTTTCAAATATATTCTTAAAAAAATCTGTTCCTGGTTACAGCGGATGTTGTGACGTTCCAGTCTTGTGGCGACGGAAGAATAGTCGTACATTTTAGGATGAAATTCTACAAGGTCGTGGATGCACGCCTCACCAGAAGCAAGGTGAATCAATTGGGAAGTTTTCAACACAAGCAGAGGATTAAAGGTCAGGATTTCATCATCACTTTTTGTCTCATTTTCAGCAATTCTTTGATAAGGTGTTTTGGCCTACGTAACGCTTCAGGAATGGGTCCCCTGACACAAGCCGGGGAATGCCTGTACCCAGAACAGTATTAACTAAAAGAAAATCCTTGGGAATCAAGCAACTGTAACTTTCATTACAGTTAGATGCCATCAAAATACAGTCAGACAACTTCAGTTAAGCATAAAACATCATCTGTTCTTCATGAGATTTTTAGTGTCATCCACTGACATAACAAGCATTTCCTCTGAGTTTACTTAAGTACTGACATAAGCACAGGAACACCAACAAATATATGACCTTGCTGCAAATAAGTGATTCACTTTATGGATCTTTCCTGGATAGCGAGTTTTAACCTGGCATATAACCACTTTTGCCGCGTGTTCAGTACAAGCCCGTTGGCGATTACTGTAAAAACATACACAAAAGACTGTAAATATTGTAAAGGTAATGACCCCCAAATATTAGTCCTAGATAACGATCTCCAAAAACCCTTCGGGATCACTATCTAGGAAAGATCCCACTTTATGTCAAGGGGTTCCTGTTTAGGGACTTGCAGGGGATTTCTAAAACTGGTGACCAGCAAATGCTGAGGAGGATTTACCAAACCAGTTCATGTCTGAGCCAGAACTAAACCTCTGCCAATCAGCAGAGAGCAATTTACAAGAGATTTACTATCTAAAGTTAGGCAGTCATGTGCTAACTGATTCCTTAGACTTAAATACTGTATTTATTAATTTGTTCTGAAGTTGGAACTGCCAAGAATTAAAGGCAAAAAGTGTTATAAAATTACAGACAAATCAGCTCTCTTTGTTGCCACAAATTCACTCTCACTAGAGCACAGCTGCACATCACAGTTCCCTGACAAACCTTCAAGAAGGTCCTACCCGATGAAGGATTTCATCAGGTCATGCAGCTCAAGGTGTATGTCAACCAAGCCATTCCCAAAACACGTAGGAATTGGGTCCATTTCTGCTGAAGATCAGTTACCTGTTCGAGATGATTATCTAAGATTAATATCCCAATTGTGATCAGTTCTTTGAGACGACACTGTGCTTATGACACAATAATACAATATTGATGGTCACAAACAAAATAATCATTTGCATGTGTCCATCTTCAGTCAAGAAATGGTTGAACTGAGGGTCCTTGTTGACCTAAAACAGCTTCAATGCTCATGGAAATGTTCCCCAAAAGGGGTGAACTAAATAAAAGGCTTCATACACTAGGCCTATCTAGTACCAGCTAGTTCAGCTAGGATATGGTAGGTGAAGTCTCATTATCAAGGAAAAGTCTAAATGAACAAAGAGAATTCTAGTTCACAGCTGGTTGTTCCTCTCCCCTTGATGGTCGAAGAAACAAATATAAACAGCTTAAATGGATCAGCGACAGTTGCAAGGAAGATTTAAGCTGCCTAAACATAAGGAGTGCACCATAACTGCTAAAACAGGATCATATTAAATTGTAAAAAGCCTCAGTGGTCACAGATTAATTGTGAACTTGTTACAGGACAGAACAGAATATAGATTTTAGGCCAGCGGTCATTCAGCACTGGAACGGAACCTGACAGTGAAAAGGTTTGAAAGACGTAACAGGAGGAAAACCTCTAGCGGTTACACAAGGAATCAATTGCTAGGAGAGGGTGGAAAGTAAGAAGAGAATATGAAAGGAGGTACAGTAAAAGGAATGAAAGGGGTTACAGCTAGGGCTGAAGGGATGCTGCAAAGAACCTCAAGTAACGCCTACAGTGCACAACATGAGGTGACCTTACATCGTCACAGAAGAATTTCAGACTCAATAGGAACTTGGTATATTGCCTGTTGTAATAGGTACACCACACGCTTTATAAACAAGCAAACTGTAAATTATATCAACGGTCATAAGTGGGCCTCAGGCTTCCTAAAACTTGCAAGATGAACTGTTTTCTGCTAAAGCTATTACACAGAAACTTCTGCTGCATAAACTGTCTGGGTAAGCTGCCAAATCTCCTCCACAACTCAGATGGAAGCTACATATTTTGTCACACTCAACTCAAATGTTATTTCACACGTCTCAGATGTGCTGTGAGCTACCTCAATTGTTCCCTCGTGCACTGAAAGCTACTTAATCTATCATGGGTGAGCTGTAGCCTACAAAACCAGTGTTACTGCACATCTTAACCAAACTACTAAATTGTTTAACCAAATTTAGATTAAATGTTCCACAAACATTAAACAAACTTCAAGTGCAGGCTACAACCTTTGTTACTTATCAGAAACCCACACTCCCACAGCATCTGATGAACTAAGGTACTACAGTTGTTCTATATATTACAGACACTTTTAACGTGCTTTTTTTTCCCATTTTTATATGGGGTAAGATATATATATAATATATATATATATATATATATATATATACATCTATATATATATATATATATATATATATATATATATATATATATATATATATATATATATATATATATATATATATATATATATATATATATATATATATATATATATATATATATATATATATATATATATATATATATATATATATATATATATATATATATATATATATATATACTAAACTACTAGAAGAGTATACCAACATCCCTTGCACAACGGTTTCAATACAAAGTGCAAAGCGCAAACTGCATAGTATGAACCTTTGCATCTTGTAAAGTCTGTGTTATGATGTCTAATACCTCATGGTATCAGTATAACGTTTGGATAAACACTGCAATAGCACACGTGATTAAAGTCTTTCAAATACAAAAATGACGTTTTCATAATAAAGTTTTAAGTATACTTACCCAGCACCTACACTGCTATTGTTTCGAACCGAACGGCAGCTAGAATTCAAAATTTGCACCAGGAAATTTACACTGAGGCTGATGAGGCTGCAGCCTCAGGCCCCGGGTACTGAGGGGGCCCCCGATGAGGCAGTGATTAAAAAATAAATCAATAAAATAACTGGCAATAGTACATTCACGAGACTTGGCAACCCTGACCTGTGTACGCGTTCAAGTCATGTCAGCTGGGTCAGGCGACGGGGTTGACGCCGTTGAGCCTTGAGGTGGTGGGGTGGTGTATGTAGTATGATCCTTGGCGTAAGGCAGCCCTGTGCAACCTTCGGCCCTCAAAGGTTTTCATTGCGGCCCTTTCTCCTAAAAATATATAAGCTATAGTGCGGCCCTCAGAGTGAGAGAGAGTTAACAACTAGAGCCCACAGAAAGTTGACTAAATCCATATTCTTGTGTACCAATTTCACGAACTAGAAACTGGCATCCTCATAACGCTGTGTTGTTAAATCTCTGCAAAGATTTAACAACACAAGCAAAGCACTTCAGTGTGCCACGCTTGACCTGAATAATGCAGTTAGTCTCCTGAATTCTCTATAAGGATTTTGTTTCTTCATTACGCTCAGAATCTGATGATTTCGCAGAACAAGGAAAAGAGCTTAGCGAAACTAACACTTATGAGAGGGACACCCGCAGGAAACGGCAGCGGAAGAAACAGTTTGATGAGAGCTCAAGTGCAGAAACAGAAATATCCGGAGAGGAGAAATTTCGAGTAGAGGTCTTTCTAAGAATTACTGATCAGTTGAATGCTGCACTAGTATGTCGTGCTTCAGCTCATGAGGATGTCAGCTCAAAATTTGGTTTCTTGTCTAAAGTGATGACAATGGACAGGAATTCACTTAAACACCACTGTGATTTGTTAGTTAATCATTATCCTTCTGACATTGAGACCAGCTTCAGTGATGAAATGGTTCACTTCGCATCCTATGCTGCAGCAAATATCAATGATTTCCGTCGCAGAAAAGAAAACCAAGATTGTAGCGCCGAACTGATTATATATCGAATGCTCTTGCAACACAAGTTGAAAGAAGTCTTTCCAAATGTTGAAATAGCATACCGCTCGTATCCGTGTCTCACGGTGTCAAACTGTAGCGGATCAAAAATGAAGGAACAGCGTCGAAACATGCTGTCACTCGCGTACACAGAGACCAGTATTTTGCGAGAGTTAAACTTTCAAGATGCAGTGAGAGATTTTGCAAACCAGAAAGCTAAGAAAGTGAAGTTCCTTAAGTAGGCATCAACTTGCACCTGGAAAGTTGACTTCTATTTCCTTACTGTTCACAATTTTATTTGTATTTAAGGAAAATACAATAGCAACAATCAAACAATATGATATTTTAATGATAAAATAAAGTTTGTTCATACTTACCTGGCAGATATATATATAGCTGTATTCTCTGTTAGTCCGACAGAATTTCAAAACTTACGACACACGCAGTGGGAGATCAGGTGGTTAGTACCCATTCCGCCGCTGGGAGGCGGGTATCAGAACCATTCCCATTTTCTATTCAGATTTTCTAGTGCCACTGTCTCCTGAGGGGAGGTGGGCGGGCACTATGAATATATATATCTGCCAGGTAAGTATGAACAAACTTTATTTTATCATTAAAATATCATTTTGTTCATGAGACTTACCTGTCAGATATATATATAGCTGAATACCACCATTGGAGGTGGGTACAGACAGAATAGGATTTGGAAAAACACACTACATGTAGGTGAAAGATACTTTGGTTCCTTACCTGTTAGCATAGCTGACTTCGTGATTACTGTCACCCAAGTCCGCTTCTGCTTAACTAGAGTCTCCAGCAAGGTGTGACCTGTATAGCTGGTGAGTTCTAGATGATCTGTCAACGGGGGCGTGACCACAATGTGACAAGACCATATTGACCATACAATGAGGGGCAAACGAAGTAAAAACCAACCACCTGACCAAGCCTAACTAAGTTAGGATAACGCAACTAAAGCTAACGATTGGGAAGTCCGCCACAGGCAGTCGACCCAACAACCATAAAAACACTATCCAACCATTTTCTATAGGATAGGATGAGTGTCATCCCCTGCCCCCAGGAAAGTATCTATGAAACGTATGGTCCTAGCGAGAAGCAGTTCTCATATGTCGTCTTCACATCTCTCAGGTAGTGTGAGGCTTAACACAGAGTTGCTCCGCCAAAATGTGGCACCCAGAATGTTACTGAGTGACATATTCTTCTGAAAAGCCACTGAAGTCGCAACCGCCCTCACCTCGTGAGCATTGACTTTCAGAAGTTTAAAATCAGTGTCTTGACAGCATGAATGGGCTTCTTTAATCGTATCCTCAGAAAGAAAGCCAGAGCATTCTTTGACATAGGTAAGTCCGGTCTCTTTACGGAACACCATAAACTATCTGAGGGACCTCGACTTTCCTTCGTCTTGTCTAAGTAGACTTTGAGAGCCCTAACAGGGCAAAGGACTCTCTCTGGCTCTTGAATTAGGATTTCAGCCATACCCTTGATTTGAAGCTCTTGGGCCAAGGGTTAGACGGGCTTTCATTTTTCGCTAAAAGGAAGGGCTTAAAGAACAAACCGCGTTATGCCCTTTAAAGCCTATATGTCTACTAAAGGCTTGCAGTTCACTAACCTCTTTGCAGTTGCTAGAGCGGTTAGAAAAATAGTCTTCCTAGTAATGTTCCTCAATGACGCAGAGAACGAAAGAGGTTCAAACGAACTGGACATTAGGAACCGTAGCACAACATCCAAATTCCAAGAAGGAGTCCTTAGCCGAGGCACCTTCGAGGTTTCGAAGGATCTGAATAGATCGTGAAGGTCTCTGTTGTTAGACAGATCCAAGTCTCTATGCCTAAAAACAGATGATAGCATACTTCTATACCCCTTGATAGTCGAGACTGCAAGTTTCACATCACTCCTCAGAAATAAGAGGAAGTCTGCTATCTGGCTCACAGAGGTCGTGGTGGAGGAAATGCCCTTCTTTCTACACCATCTCCTAAAGACGGTCCACTTCGATTGGTACAAATTGCTGGAAGAGAGTCTTCTCGCTCTGGCAATAGCTTTCGCCACTGGTCTAGAAAAACCTCTCGCTCTGGCCAGCTTCTCGATAGTCTGAATGCAGTCAGACACAGAGCGGGAGGTTTTTGTGGTACCTCTCGAAGTGGGGTTGTCTGAGTAGATCGACTCTCATGGGCAGAGATCTCGAAAGTCTACTAGGAAGGACATGACCTCTGTGAACCATTCCCTCGAAGGCCAAAATGGGGCGATCAACGTCATCCTCGTCCCTTCCGACGACGCAAACTTTCTGATGACTTCTCCGATGATCTTGTACGGGGGAAAGGCATACACGTCCATCCCCGACCAATCCCAAAGAAGAGCGTCCACTGAGAGAGCTCCTGGGTCGAGAACAGGGGAGCAGTAAAGAGGAAGTCTCTTCGTCTTGGAGGTTGCAAAGAGATCTACCAAGGGACGTCCCCAAAGCTTCCACAGTCCTTGACACACCTCTTGGTGTAGGATCCATTCGGTCGGGAGCAGTTGTCGCTGCCGACTTAGAAGATCCGCACGGACGTTTCTACGCCTGCAACAAACCTCGTGAGGATCGTAATATTTCGGGCCTGAGCCCACAGAAGGATGTCCTTTGCTAAGGCAAACAGGGACCGAGAGTGAGTTCCTCCCTGTTTCTTGAGGTATGAAAGGGCCGTGGTGTTGTCCGAGTTGATCTGGACAACTCGGTTCGTGACTCGCCCCTCGAAGAAAAGAAGGGCCAACTGAATCGCCCCAATTCTTTGAGGTTTATGTGCCAGGACACCTGTTCCCCTCTCCAGGTGCCCGACACTTCTTCCCTCCCCAGTGTTGCTCCCCACCCGAAATGGACGCGTCGGAAAACAACACTAGGTCAGGGTTCTGAAGTTTGAGAGAAAGGCCTTCTGCCAACTTCGATGGATCGAGCCACCACCGAAGGTGATTCTTTACCTTTGGCGAGATACTCAGAGAAGCTTCCAGATTCTCCTTGTCGTGCCAGTTCTCTGCAAGGAAGAATTGAAGCGGTCTGAGGTGCAGTCTCCCCAGGGAAACAAACTTCTCCAGTGATGAAATGGTCCCCAGCAGACTCATCCATTCCTCACCGAGCATGTTTCTTTCCTCAGGAAGGCTGAAACTTTTTCTAAACACTGAAGTTGTCTTTCTTGAGACGGAAATGCTCGAAAAGCCACTGAATCCATCTGAATCCCCAGATAAACGATGGACTGAGTCGGGTCAGATGGGACTTTTCGAAATTCACCAGAAGTCCCAGGGACTTCGTCAAGGTCAAAGTCGTGTGGAGATCCTCCAGACACCTTGTCATTGACGAGGCTCGAATGAGCCAATCGTCCAAATAAAGAGAGACTCTTATTCCTCCAAGGCGAAGCCATCTCGCAACATTCCTCATTAAGATCGTGAAGACCATAGGAGCTGTGCTGAGCCCGAAGCAAAGGGCCTGAACTGGAATACCTGTCCCCGCAGGACAAATCTCAGGTATTTCCTCGATAGAGGATGTATAGGGACGTGAAAATAGGCGTCCTGGAGATCGAGAGAAACCATCCAGTCGCCTGGTCTTAGGGCTCCCATGACTGACTGGGACGTCTCCATTACGAACTTTTCCTTCAGAACGAAATGGTTCAACTTGCTGACGTCCAGAACTGGTCTCCATCCCCTGACTGCTTCGGAACCAGAAACAGCCTGTTGTAAAAGCCCGGGATTGTAAATCTGAGACTTGCTCCACAGCTCTCTTCTCGAGCATTTGCTCGAGCAGGTCGAAGAGAATCTGCTGTTTCTCCTGATGATAGGATGGCGACAGATCTATGGGAATCGTATTTAATGGGAGGCATCACGAGGAATGGGATCTTGTATCCCTTTTTCGATGACTTGAGGGACCAGCTGTCCGTCCTCTCTCTCTCTCCAGGCTCTTGCAAAAGAAAGGAGCCTGGCTCCTACCGGTGTCTGAAGGTCTCACGGAGTCATTTCTTGCCCCTGGTCTTAGAAGGGGCTCTACCTCTTGAGGGACCTCTTCCTCGAAAGGACGATCTAGAGGAGGGTCCTCCACGAAAGGGCTTCTGAATCTTGGAAGCCTGCCCAAGGGAAGAAGTCGAAGGGGCTGCAGGGCGTCTAGAAGACTGGGCCAGGAGGTCCTGAGTAGCCTTCTCTTGCAATGTGGAGGCCATATCCTTGACTAAGGGTTGGGGAAAAGATGGCTAGAAAGCGGAGGCGAACAACAATTCTGCCTTCTGAGTAGGAGAGACCGACTTCGCCCGTGAAGTTGCAGTAAATGGCTCTCTTCTTTAAAAGCCCGTACAGAAATGGGCAGCCAGTTCTTCGGAGCCATCCCTAACCGCCTTGTCCATACAGGATAGGACACTAAACAAATCTCCCAGGCTAATGGAGTCAGGGCTACGAGCCTGCAAGTCCAGGACTCCCAGGCACCAGTCCAAAAGTTAAAACTTCTAAAGACCTGAATAGGCCTTTCAGATGGTGATCGGTCTCAGATAAAGACCAGGACACCTTTCGCTGAAGAAAGGAGAGACCTTCTGGGAGCGTCCACAAGGCTGGCAAAATCCCCTTGGGAAGAGGAAGGAACTCTCCAACCAACCTCCTCTCCTGTCTCGTACCAAATTCCTGCTTTTCCACTCAATCTTGATGGAGGCAGGGCGAAAGAAGTCTTGCACTGAGCCTTCCTGGAGTCCATCCACTCCTGAACCTTGTTAAAGGCCCTCTTCAGAGAGAGACGTCGCCATCTTCACAAAACCAGAAGACTTTTGTGACTTAGACGAGGTTAGCTGCGAGGGGAGGGCGAGGAGCAGAGGGTTGAAACTTGTCCCCAAACAAGTCTTTCAGCAGCCTAGTTAAGACTTGGTAGTCTGCAGAAGCTGAAGAAGAAGAGGACTGATCCTCAACTGCAGGATCCGAAGCGCAAGAAAGCTCTCCTTCTTCCACAGGAGCAACTGAAGGGGCAGGAGAAGAACCGGGAGGACGAAGTCCTTGCAGACCAACATGCAAAGGGACTTCTGCTTGGAAGAAGTCCGAGAGGGGTCGCAAAGTCTCGAGCAGAAGAGTCAAAATGAGAGTCTCGATGAGCGCCCTGACGAGAATCGACGAGCTTCTTGACGAACGATCCGACGAGAGTCCTGGTGAGAGCGAGCAGCGAGGAGGCGTCATGCCTGCGCAGCAAGAGAGGCGTCGTGCCGAGCAGCAAGGGAGGCGTCTTGACGAACTGCAAGGGAGGCGTCCTGTCGAGCAGCCAGGGAGGCGTCATGACGAGCAGCAAGGGAGGCGTCATGTTGAGCAGCAAGGGAGGCGTCCTGCCGAGCAGCATGAGAAGCGTCACGCTTAGCAGCATGAGAAGCGTCATGACGAGAAACAAGAGGGTCGTCGTAACGAGGGGCGTCAAGCCTGACAGCATGAAGCGCATCAGAAAGCGGGAAATTGCGATCCCTGCCAAGACCAGTAAAGCGCTGAGCAACAGGACTTCTAGCGGGCGGCGAAGCATGAGACGACGACGAACGTGGAGAAGGAGAAGGGGAAGGTTTAGACCTCTTGATCGGCAGCCGGGAATCCTTCCGACGACGACACGCATCAGTCTCCTTCTGGGCCATTAACGAAGCCAATTGCTCCTGCATGCCTAGGAGCAGCTTACGAGTAGGAGAAGATTCCTCCTCAGGAGAAGGACTGATCCTATGAGAAGAAGAGGGGCGAGGGGACGCCTTCTTCCTTCTCACAGGGGAAGCAACAGCCTTCTTTCTGGAGCGAGCGGAGCGCTCAAAAGCGTCATCGTCCGATGGCGCCCTGGTCCTCTTCTGCGGTGGGATGGCGTCAAAAATCCTCCGGAGAAGAGCGAAGAGCGTCACGAGAAAAGGGACGTGAAGCGTCCCCTTCTTTGAAGCTTCTCTTCAAAGGGCGAGAATCCCGAGATTTCCATTCCCGGCGCGGGAGGAGGAATCGGGGAAGAGAAGCAATCGCCAAGGATTCGTGCCCGAGCACGATCCTTGGCAGCCTGGGAAGCGTCATCAGGACATGCGAAGGGACGCCAGATCGGTGGGGGGTCGCGTAACCCTCTTGCGGCTTTCGACTTGCCCACTCCCTGAGTCCTGGGAGTCCGACAGAGGTCTAGACCTAGAGGCGTTATACGGCCGATCTGACGCCCCCTCCACAACACTAGGGGGGCGGACACTATCACTGCACTTCACAGCACTTTGAAGAGCGAGCATATTAGCTTCCAAGGTACGAATGGAAGACATAATAATCGCCAGGGCATCACCATCCGCAGACACAACCCCAGGGTTAGGGGGCAACACCCCAGGGTTAGGGGGCAACACCACAGGGTTAGGAAGAGCTACGTCTACAGGAGGGTTAACAGGTGAAAACACACTACCCTGACTCCTACCACTTCTGGAGGAAGACCTCCTGATCCTATCTCGCTCTAGCTTTCTCACATAAGAATCATAAGTCCTCCAACTAGCATCAGACAAAGATTCACACTCCTTGCATCGGTCATTCAACAAACAAACATGTCCTCTACAACCTGAGCATACAGTGTGAGGATCTACCGAAATTTTCGGTAGCCTCACCTTACAGTCTTGCACACGGCAAACTCGATAACTAGAAGAACTAGATTCAGACATCTTAATCCCAGGAAAAAACAAAGCCAAATCCAAAACAAACCACAATAGCGTATGCCTAGCCACAAGTCCAAGTCAAAAAACCAAAAATCAAACAAATACTCAAGTGACAACCAAGTTTAAGCGAAATCCAAGACGGAGGTACTGAAAACAAGTGTTGACAGTACCGGCGACAGAGAAAATCTGAATAGAAAATGGAATGGTTCTGATACCCGCCTCCCAGCGGCGGAATGGGTACTAACCACCTGATCTCCCACTGCGTGTGTCGTAAGTTTTGAAATTCTGTCGGACTAACAGAGAATACAGCTATATATATATCTGACAGGTAAGTCTCATGAACAAAAGTATTTTTTCATGTTGAATTTGTTACGGAAATACATACAATAAATATTAGTATTTTCGTAGAAACGTGAGACCAGAGTTTATAAAATGTAAGTGATGCCATCGATTTTCTGTAACTACTTACCTACGACGTTGGCAATACTCGTCTCATACGTAAATTACACAATCAAATGTATGAATTGTTCAATCTAATATTTTCATTGTTTTTCTGTTGCTCAACATTGCAATGGAATTACCCTTTTTTAATACAGTATGATACAGCATAATAGATCAATCGTTCCAATACAAACTAAACGCAGAGCCTGCCGAAACATGACACTCACTACTACTGTTCATACCGAAACCTGTACTAAAACAAAATATGATAAATGTGTACGTGTCTGTTAAAAAGGCCCCTGACCTGAAGTAGCCTCGGGCCCCAAGTACTGCTAGTCCAAGCCTGGTGAGGAACTACTTTAACACAAGACTTCAGTCGTTTCTGCCCTACATTCACGAGATGGGAGGAGGGAGGGCTTTGATCATGTGACTACTGGGGAAGTGTACTTAAAACTTTATTTTATTATGGAAATGTCATTTTTAAGTATGTAACTTACCCAGTAGTTACATTGCTGCTTCCCACACTAAAGGAAGTGGGACCATGAATAGACAGAACTATATTTAAGTTGTGTTAACCTTCTTTCATTGGGTAAAAGAAATGTTTAAGTTCCTTACCTGTTGAGTGAGCAATCCATATTGATTCTGCCTCTTAAATATGGAGCTCTTTTTAACTGCTAGATGTGGCGAGGGAGCCATGCGACGTCTACAGCAAGTAAATCATCCTTGTGACCTAGAAGGGTTCGTAGGACACGAAGGATGGCCAAAACAAATGCCCCTGCTCAGGGCGCAGTACCAACCAAAAAGTATAAAACCAATCGATGGGTATCACCACTAGCCTACACCAAAATTAAACCCCTTAAAAGAACTAATGACTGAGAGGTACTCCTAAACGCACAGCACCATGTACCCCCAGACTCCCAGCAGAATCTAAAACCTGCGTCAAGGAGACGGGGACACTAAGGAAGGATGCACTTCCTTATCACCGTGCCAGCTACTACGAAAGGACCTAGGGCACTGCAATTATCATATGTTGTCTTCATATCTCGTAGATAATGTGAGGCAAAAACTGACCTACTCCTCCAAAAGGTTGCTTGTATAATAGAAGGAAGAGACAAATTGCGTCTGAGAGCCAGAGAGGTCGCAACAGCTTGTACTTCATGCGTTCTAACTTTCAGAACACTGCACTCCGCATCTTCCAAATTGTCACGAGCCTCCACTATTACGCTCCAAATAAAGGAAGCCAACGCGTTTTTTGAGAGGGGTTGAGAAGGATTCTTAACAAAGCACCAAAGATGGTCCAAGTTAACTCTGGTAGACTTGGTCGCTTGAATATAGAGCTTGAGAGCTCTAACGGGGCATAAGAGTCTCGCCTCTTCTCTGTCAACTAGGTCTGTAAGATTACGAATCTCGAACGACCGTGGCCAAGGCCTGGATGGGGTTTCATTCTTGGCCATAAAACCCACATTAAAGGGGCAGATAGCATTACCCTTAGCAAAACCTACTTTTTTATTTAAGGCATGCACTTCACTTACCCTCTTCGCTGTAGCTAAGACTACTACAAATAGCGTCTTTCTCATCACCTCTATTAAAGACTCTGTACTGAGTGGTTCGAATCTATCACTCCTAAGCCACTTCAGAACCACGTCCAAGTTCCAGCTTATTAATCTTGGTCCTTTCGTCCTCTCCTTATCGAAAGACTTAATTAAATCTGACAAATCTAGACCACGGTGTCGAAACACTGAGCCCAACATAGCCCTGTACCCCTTAGTGGTAGAGGTAGATAATAGTTTCGTCTTCTTCAAGTGCAAGAAGAAATCGGCCACTTGCGCTAAAGATGTCTTAGAAGAAGAGACTCCCTCTCTCCTGCACCAGTCTCTGAAAACATTCCACTTGGTATACATCCGAAGAAGATCTCCTTCTGCATTCCGCGATAGCTTCTGAAGCTTGGTGAGAAAATCCCTTGTCTCTGAGGAGACGGTTGATAGTCTGAATGCAGTTAGCGCTAGACCTGACAGACCCTCGTAGAATTTTCTTACGTGAGGCTGCCTGATAAGATCCCTCCTTTGAGGTAGAAGCCTTGGATAATCTGTCAGAAGCTCCAGCAGATCCGGGAACCATTCCCCCGATGGCCAAAATGGGGCGATCAGAGTCATTCTGACGTTCTTGTATGTCCTGAGTTTGTTCAATACTTCCCCGACTATCTTGAATGGCGGGAAGGCGTAAACGTCCAGATTCTCCCAATTCTGAACCAAGCCTGATGGTCCGGAATTGGAGAACAATAAATTGGAAGTCTGTTGTTCTTGGCTGTGGCAAATAGGTCTACCAGCCGAGTCCCCCAACACTTCCATATTTGTCGACATACCAAGGGGTGCAAAGTCCATTCTGTCGAGATCACTTGCTTCTTGCGACCGAGCAAGTTTGCCCTTATATTTAGTTTCCCTTGAACAAACCTTAATGGGAGAAATGGAATGTACATGATCCTGATTGTCTAATTCCTTAGAGGAAGCTCTAACTGCAGCTTCCCGCTTCCTATCAGAATCTAACTTTTTCATCCTACTTGAATAAATCTTCCACTTCCCTTCATCCCAATCTCTACATTCATCACGTCAAATCCAGGTCACAGTCCTGACACTCTACAAGCAGCGCAAACAGTATGTGCATCACAAATCTCTTTAGCTAACCTACTTTTGCACCCTTTGCTGCAAACTCTAATTGCCCTGGTCTTACCCGAGTTCGAGTCTGACAGACTGCAAAGAAAAGAGGGTAGCTAAAATAACACAAACTCTGCTTGTCCTGAATAAATATTGAAGACAAAACACCAAGTACATCACCAAATTCCAATAACAGAATATTCCTGAATTCTAGCAGCTGTTGCAAACAGGCGTGTATCTCGTAGCTGCCATATTGTTTATCGTTTTTTTTGTTTTTGCTGGCGCAAATTTTGAATTCTAGCTGCCGTTCGGTTTCGAAACAATAGCAATGTAACTGCTGGGTAAGTTACATACTTAAAAATACAATTTACTTTAAAAAATTGTGATTTGTCCTGACACAATATACAAACCATCTGTCCTTTACATTAGGTAGACTCACTGGTTGGAGGGAGGAATCTGAGTGAGTTTCTATGAACTGACTGGAGTTCACCACACCTTGTCTTCCCTTCCTGGTCGATAGAGCGAGGAAGGGGAAACTGCCTCTGACAAAGTGATAGGGTTGTACGGAACGCGGGTTCGATTGTCAGACTTCTGGGTCCCTTTGCATGAGAGAGGAATCGTCAGTTCATGCAAAGTAGGCTAGGAAGAACTTGGAGTCAGTGACATTAAGGCAATCACAAGCACTGGGTTTGTCTTACTGTCAAGGTCTCCTTCTCCCCTTTGCAAGGGGAAGGAGTGGGGTTGTTTCTATGAACCTGAACGGAAAACAGGACAGGAGCTGCCTGTGAGAAGAGAGCCGAGATGGCGAGAAAGAAGAGAGGCCAGTCACTCCACGTTCATTCTCCCAATCACAATCGTACATCTTAGGCGAGATGCAACCTGCCCTTCTCATCAGTAGGGAAATCTTGAAGGAGGAGGAGACGTCTACTCCTTTCAGCTGCAAGACTAGGCCGAGTGCGGCGAGGTAGCCTTTTACAGCTGAAACGGCAAGAAGCTTCTCTTGGCGAAGGAAGACAAGGAAGTCTGTGACCTGCTGAATAGTAGCTCTGACCGGAGAGATACCCCTTCCACAACACCAACCTCAGAAGATGGACCACATCCCCTAGTATACCGCTGCGGAGGATCGTCTGAGGTACCCAGCCACCTCTGTCGCTGCACAATGCGGAAAGCCTCTCGCTTGCACGAGACGGTGGATAACCTTCAGCTGTGAAGACACAGGGACTGCGCTGCCTGGTGGTACTGCTCTACGTGGGGTTGACACAGCAGGTTGGGCCAGGGGGGAATCTCTCTCAGCGCCTCATATGGGGGCTAGCAGGTCAGGATACCAAATGGCTGGGTGCCACCAGAATCATTCGGAGATTCAGAGTGATCATCGCCTGGTTGATCACTCTGCGAATCAGACAGAACGGAGGAAAGGCGTAGACGTCGAGGTTGTCCCAAGGGTGCTGGAACGCGTCCTCCGCAGAGGCCCATGGGTCCGGCACGACAGAACAGAAGACCTGGAGTTTTCTGTTGTGCTGGGTGGCGAACAAATCGATGACTGGACGTCCCCACAGGTTGAACAACCTTTCTGTGACTTCCGAGTGAAGGGACCATTCGGTTCCGATCACCTGATTCTGGTGGCTGAGCTTGTCTGCCACAACATTCCTCTTGCCTGGAATGTACCTGGCTGACAGCTCCACCGAGCGGGCCAAGGCCCACTCATGCACCTGCACTGTCAACTGGTGGAGCAGGAGGGATACTAGACCCCCCTGCGTGTTGATGTATGCCACTGCTGTGGTGTTGTCGCCCATCAGTACCACAGAGTGTCCCATCACTCGATCCTGGAACTCTTGGAGAGCCAGGAAGACTGCCTTGAGTTCTAGGATGTTGATGTAAAGGTGTTTGCCGTCTCGGTGCCACACTCCCGAAGTCAGCTACTCCCCTCCAGGTGTGCGCCCCATCCCTCAGTCGATGCGTCTGAGAACAGCAGCATGTCTGGAGGGGGAGTATGTAGGGATATTCCTATCAAGAGGTTTCTGTCGTCCATCCACCAGCGAAGGTCCTCTCTCACGCCCTCGGAAAGAGGGATGAGAAAGGACTGGGGGTCTCAAGACTGGGACCAATACTCCTTTAGAGACCGCAGGTGAAGACGCCTATGTCGCTTCTCCAGCGACGACAGGTGACCGATGATGACTTGCCATTGCCGGGCTGGCTGTTCCTGTCGAGACAGGAACAGTTGTGCTGCCTTCCTGAACCTGCTGATACGAGAGTCCGAGGGAAAGACTTTCGCTACTACCGTGTCTATCAGCATGCCCAGGTACTTTACCCTCTGCTTTGGGGGTGAGATCTACTTCTCGAGGTTCACCATGATCCCATGATCGTGGCAAAGCTTGAGGAGCCAATCCCTGTCCTGCAGCAACTACAAGCGGGAGCTCGCCATGACCAGCCAGTCCTCGAGATACCTCAGTAGACGTATCCCGTGCGAATCAGCCCAAGCTGACACCTTGGCAGCCTTCCTTTGGTACTGTCTCCTCCCCTCAAACTTCACCCACTGCTCGGCAGACCAGGAACTACACTCGGCACAGGGAGAAGCGCGAGAACAGCGGTCAGGGCAGAGAGCGAGAGAACACGTCTGCAGCGTAGTTAACTGCCTAACCACCTCGTTAGAGAGTTCGACGGCCGTTTCCCAAAGTGATTCCCAATGTAAAGGACCGACGGTTTGAATGTCGTGTCGGAACAACTGCTGATTACCAAACCAGAGGGGGAATGGTGGTAGTCTTCAATTTCACCTCAACTGTGAATAAGAGCCATTTTTAGGGCGACCAATACTTAAAGGCCAAAGCCTCTCCCATGCCCTCAAAGCCTGACCTACCCTTACAGGCCCGCCGGGTAGGCTCGAATTCACCCTGACAGAGAACCTGAAAAAGAAAATTGGTCAAAATCAAAACCAGAAACTTAAATAAAACAGTTCAGTGAAACACACGGTAATAAATAAGGGCAATAATGGCCCCTAGCCTAGCCTGACCCAGTCTAGCCTACATACGCCTGTAAATGCTTCATTATTATACCATTGGAACGACCAGAGCAAAAGCAACCGCCAGGCTCAGAATTAAAGGCCAAAAACACATTTTAAATAACGCAAATAACAAAATCAATAACATAGGGCTTAAATAACGCCTACACAACGTCGGCCGTCGTAACCTTGTCCTAACCATATTTAACTTAGAATCTCGATTTTAACCGATTTTCCTCTACTCAGAATCATCTTAAAACACCGACTGACTCCCGGCGTTATTTAAATACGGCTTAAATGACGGAAACAACGGTCTGAACCGATTAAACAACGCTCAGAAAGGACTGGCCACCGCCATCTTGACCTGCAAGAGGCGGGAATTCCTTCACTTCATTCGACCATATTTAACTCAAAAACTCAAATTTAACGCAACTTTCAACTCACGAAATTAACGTCGATCACTGCTCGACGTCTGTCGACCTTCAATTCGACCGTTCGGCCAATATTTCCCGTTGGAATTGATTGATTGGTGATCGGTTTCCCGCCGACGGTCGATACGCGCCACAAGGGTTTGTTTACGTTGGTCGGCCACTTTCCACCCAAGGTGGTTAGGTCCTTCATTTAAGTCGTTTTGGGTTAATAATGGCGTATTTAAACACTTTATATTCATAAAAAATACATTAATTATCATTATCTTATATTATTTTAATGTAATGTTAAGTTAATTGACTTATTAACGTGACGAATCAAGACTTATTAGCGATTCCGTTATTTTCTACCGCACCTAATCGGTTCAGGTGTCCGTTAAAGTGTATCGCGAAAATAGCAGACAATTTTCGTTTTAAGGCATTAATAAGAGTATAAACAATCTAAGTATCTTAAATAACATTAAATAGAGTTATTTTACTTATATAAGTAACAATAATCGAGTTATTTTACTTATATAAGTAACAATGCTTTCTGTTAAGCCAAGGAACCGGTGATTGAGGGCAGACATCTTTTCAGCGCAGTTAATACCGTTTATCTTGTATATATATATATATATATATATATATATATATATATATATATATATATATATATATATATATATATATATATATATATATATATATATATATATATATATATATATATATATATAAATAATTCACAGCTAATCATTTCTTTAAAGACTTACTGACTTTACTGGTAATAAAACGAATTCGTTTTTGCATATTAAAATGGAATTCTGATTCTTGTAAGTGCCTTCAATATCTTAAAAACATATCTTGTGGGTAATCTCATCTCTCTCTCTCACCTCGCGTAACAAATCTCTAACGGATGTTTTACAAATTTTAATTATTAAATAAGAAATTTCAGATTTTTGTTTGGGGGAGGTAGGCAGGGGCCTGTACTGAGTTAATAGAGTATATTATTATTATTATTATTATTATTATTATTATTATTATTATTATTATTATTATTATTATTATTATTATTATTTCATTTTTTACAGACAATTCATCTCCACAAGATCAATCATTTCTAATTATGGCAGGAATATCCTTGATACTATCTTACCACATAAAGACTTTGACGCCCATTGAACAGGGTTGCCATCATGCAACATCTCTTTGCAACACGGGAGTAATATTGGCATCAAAGTATTGTAAAGTTGGGTCTACAGTGATTGCAGACTGAAGAGAGCTGAAACATTAACATTTTCTTTAGAATAACAGCAACGTTTTCTTTAGAACAAATATTCGGGATTTCTTGCACAGCAAATATAATGACAGTAGTCTTTGCCTAAGCAATTTTGTAGGATTAAGCGGGCTCGTTACTAGGCCTATATCCTACAGTCAGCAGACTGAAATGAACCCAATTTGGCTCCAAAGGGGAATCAGCTTGCAGAGAGAGAGAGAGAGAGAGAGAGAGAGAGAGAGAGAGAGAGAGAGAGAGAGAGAGTTTCATTGAGTATTACGTAATTCCAGCTCCAATTTGTATGTGAATATATGTGTGTAGATATTGTGTGTAGATATTGTGTATGCGTGTGTATCTTTGTATACACACACACCCTATCCCTTCTACAAGTGTATACCTGTCTATATAAGCGTATGGTTACACCCTACACCCTCTGCAATAAAATATTAGAATATACACAAAGAAGATTAAAGATACCTCACTGTGTATTACAGCATCTTGGCTCGACTGTTATAGGTGTAGGAGTCTGTGTATGTGTTTATTTATGTGTATACATATGTGTAGATACACCCCTGACTCTCACCTCCCCGAAGTGTTAAAATATAAAAAAATATTACCTTTCTCTCTCTCTCTCTCTCTCTCTCTCTCTCTCTCTCTCTCTCTCTCTCTCTCTCTCTCTCTCTCTTGTGTATTACGTAATTAAGCTCGATTTCCTGTGCATGAGCGTGTATACCTGTGTATCGATACACCCTACACCCTCCTACACCCTCCCACCGTCATAAAATATTAAAAAGTATATAAAAACCGTAATTTCTCTCTCTCTCTCTCTCTCTCTCTCTCTCTCTCTCTCTCTCTCTCTCTCTCTCTCTCTCTCTCTGTGTGTGTGTGTTGCGTAATTACAGCTCGATTCCCTACGTGTATACTCGTGTGTATCGATACACCCTACACCCTCCTACACCCTTCCACAGTAATGAAACATAATAACATAGGTGGGTGGGGCCCGGACTCAGGTCTCTCTCTCTCTCTCTCTCTCTCTCTCTCTCTCTCTCTCTCTCTCTCTCTCTCTCTCTCTCTCTCCCCCGAGAGAGCAACAGTGTGCCTTCAGCGGCCGTAGGAGAAGGATGTGTGTGTTACGGTGCTCTCTCTCTCTCTCTCTCTCTCTCTCTCTCTCTCTCTCTCTCTCTCTCTCCAATTACAACCTATATTTATAATTCCTTTTTTTTTTATTTCAGCGTGATTCGCGAATATTAATTCCCGCGAAATGAAGGACTAGGAAGGACGGTGGTGATGATAATGGCGATGATGATGATGGTGATAATGATGATGATGATGGGTGTACTGTGTAGACGCAGTGTGTGTACGTGTATACATACGTGTATCTGTACTTAACACGTATTTTCGCACAGCCAAAATTAAAACCCGTGAAATTGGGGAATCTTTTATACTATTTTATTTAGCGAAAATTGAACCTAGTGAAAAAATAATGAATCTCTCAACCAACGAAAATTAAAACCCGCGAAATTTGGGGGAATATTTTGTCCTGTGAAAGTAAAAACCTTTGAAAACGATGGATATTTTGTCGAGCGAAAATAAAAACCTGTGAATAAATAATGGATATTTTCTTGACAAAAATAAAAACCTTTGAAAGCGATGGATATTTTGTCGAGCGAAAATAAAAACCTTTGAAAACGATGGATATTTTGTCGAGCGAAAATAAAAACCTGTGAGAACGATGAATGAGTTCTACCAGTGACCATTAAATCAACTGAAATATATAAATAAATATATATAAAAATAGAGGAAAACTACCAAAATAAAAACCTGGAAAATATATATATATATATCTCTATATATATCTATAATACAACTATACAATGTATCTATGAAAGTGTCGATAGACAGAAGAAGTCGATAGACGATGGAACGGTAGACGGGAGATTTGCCTCATCAAGGTATGATGATCAATTAGTTTTTATATATATATATATATATATATATATATATATATATATATATATATATATATATATATAAACACAATTTCAGATGAGAGAGAGTGGCTGGTTTGGTGTTAAAATCCATTGCATATATTTTTATATGAATGTGAGACAATGTTAGCATGGTTGTTATGAATATTAAGTGCTCTCTCTCTCTCTCTCTCTCTCTCTCATATATATATATATATATATATATATATATATATATATATATATACATATATATATACAAATCTCTCTCTCTCTCTCTCTCTCTCTCTCTCAGCTAAGAAGAACCATTTTAGAAACGAGTTTAATAAGAATAAAGGCAACAGTAAAGCTATATGGCAGGTATTTGGAAACATGATCCCTATTTCAGACACAGGGAAAATAATAATCGAACTCTTGATGACCCTCTTAAGGCAGCGGAGGAGTTTAATCAGTATTTTGCCACTGTAGGAGAAACAGCTTTTAGAAAATCCCAAGAAGGTTTTGTGGAAATTGAAACAGAGCACGAAGAGGAGTCATTAACAATGTTCAACCTTTACCAAATATCCTGATTTTCGACCTCAACCTGTGGACGTTCACACAGTTGTTTTAGCATTCAAAGAGCTACGTGAAACAAATTCGTATGGTTCAGACGGCATTCCATATAAATACTTAAAAGATTCCCCTTCCTGTTTTGATCTTCTATATTACGGTTATCCTAAATTTGTCCATTGTTACCGGCTTGTTCCCGAAACTTTGGAAACACCTCATGTCATTCCCTTTGTTCAAGGGTGGCGATGCCGACGAGGTGGGAATTATCGTCCCATTTCATTACTCCCAATTTTGTCAAAACTCTTGAAAAAATCGTTGCCAGCCAGCTTATATTAAGATTTTTTGAGAGTAACAAATTATTGGCAAACAGCCAGCACGGCTTTAGAGCTCGTTTATCAACGGAAACCGCGCTTATGCAAGTTAATGAGCAAATATACGAAAAACATCGACAACCAGAAGATATCACTCCTCTTACTACTCGACCTTTCCAAAGCCTTCGATAGTGTGTCACACCCAATACTCGTACACAAATGTAAACAACTGCACATCGACGAGTTTTGGTTTAAGGACTACTTAACGGACCGAGTTCAGTCAGTACGAATAGGCTCAGTTTTATCATCTCCTCAGGGTGTGGGTTACGGTGTACCACAAGGATCAATCTTAGGCCCTATACTTTTCCTAGTTTATATTAACGATATGGCAAAGGCATTCAGTAAATATCTTTTAATCCAGTATGCAGATGATTCTCAGATATTACTATCTGGAAAGATTAATGATCTTCAGGATTTACTCAATCAAGCTGAAATCGCTCTAAAAGAAGCAAAAACATATTTTCAAGTAAATGGCTTAAATGTTAATGTGAATAAGACCCAGTGTATATTTATAGGATCACGCCAGTTAATAAATAAAATACCTTCTAACGCAACAATACTTTTTGATGAGACACATATCAAGCCATCTCAAACTGTCAAAAACCTAGGCGTACTTATGGATCAATATATGTTATTCGATCACCACATCAATCACGTGATAAAAAAAGTAAATGGTGTCTTATTCTTCCTCAATCGCATAAAAGATAGATTCGATAAAACATCTCGCCTAACAGTAGTAGAGTCGTTAGTCTTGAGCGTCATCAATTATTGTAGCAAGATCTGGGGAATGACGACCAAAGAGCAAATAGACCGGGTTCAGAAGGCTCAGAATTTTGCAGCTAAAATAGCTTATGGTGGAGCGAGAAAGTATGATCATGTGACACCAATCCTTAAGGAGCTACAATGGATGAATATCGAAACTAAAATACTTTTCGACCTCTGTTTGTTTGTATATAAAATTTGCAATCATTTAGTTCCCGACTGGCTTTTTAAGTTTCCTACTGTGGGCGATGTACAAGGAAGACCCACTCGTCAGTCGAGCGACCTCTTTGTAAGACGAACAACTACTGACATGGGAGCTAAATCAATATCAATTAAAGGACCAAGGGTCTGGAACAATATTCCAACTAATATAAAGAATGCGCCTTCAAGTAAGCTTTTCAAAAAGATTTTGAAATCATACCTCCTTGAAAATAAATTACAATAAGACTAATTAAACTAGAATTTATTTATAACAAGTGGCTTGCTTTTCTCCTGATTTTTAGTCTTGAGCGGCGTTTTTTGCTTGGTTTTTATCGTGCTGTGTTTTGTTATGGGTCTCACTAATCTATTACCTTGTAACTGGAATAGTACTTACGTACTCAGATTTTTACGATCTTGAGACCTTGTTAGATGTACTTTTTAAAGAAGGAAGAGCAGTATGTAGTTGCTGTGCTGAGGAGCTTTTAGATCTGACAATTTGTCGATGATTAAATGATTTTGTACTTTTACTATTGTATGTTGTATTGATGTATCCTTTGAGAGAAATGTAGAATAACCATTGTAAAATGGAAATAAAGTTTTGATTTGATTTGATTTGATTTGACTCTCTCTCTCTCTCTCTCTCTGTCTCATCTCTTCTCTCTCTCTCTCTGTCTCTCTCTATATATATATATATATATATATATATATATATATATATATACAAATCTCTCTCTCTCTCTCTCTCTCTCTCTCTCTCTCTCTCTCTCTCTATATATATATATATATATATATATATATATATATATATATATATATATATATATATATGTTTATATATACATATATTTCATATGGACTCCAAATTCAAACCCTCTCTCTCTCTCTCTCTCCCTCTCTCTCTCTCTCTCTCTCTCTCTCTCTCTCAAAATACTACAATAAAAAGACATATCAATGTTCTGAGGTGGTCTGGAAATGTTGTGAGAATTGGGTGCATTCTGGTGAGAGATCAAGAAATTTTTGTCCATAAGAGTTATGTTAACAATAAATTCATATAGTTAAAAAATTTAAATATTGAGCCACTTTGGCTAAAACACATTCTCTCCACACGCCCGTGCCACCTGGGCCTATTCTTATCTGCTTCTGTGTTCCCTTTTAAATTTTGTAATTCAATTTTTGTCTAATTTTTAAATCTAATTTAGTCTTTAAAATAATGATTCATTACTTTCTTATCGAGTAGACCTGATATGGAAGAATCTTTGCTCCCATTCTCCCTACAGGTCAGTGTCACCTTAC
This sequence comes from Macrobrachium rosenbergii, assembly GCF_040412425.1. NCBI lineage: Eukaryota > Metazoa > Arthropoda > Malacostraca > Decapoda > Palaemonidae > Macrobrachium > Macrobrachium rosenbergii. The sequence continues at coordinate 116,286 of NW_027100729.1, forward strand.
CTATAATAATTGCTTCCTGGAGCTCAAAGAAACAGGATTTAAATTGGGTCCCATTTTTTCTTGGAGCTCAAAGAAACAGGCGTTAAATTGGGTCCCATTTTTTCTACCAGCTCCAAAAAGTGGTTCCTCCATTTGGCTCCATAGAAGCCCCCATCTTTTCTTTACAGTTACTAAATTGGTCAATGTTTTGTCCAGCCTGGAGAGAATGAATTCCTATTGGACGAGGGTAAAATGGTGCAGACATGTTTAAGGAATGGGAGGAATTTTTTATATTATAAAAAGAATAATTTCGTATTAGAATATATATAAAGTAAATGAAATTATATATATATATATATATATATATATATATATATATATATATATATATATATATATATATATATATATTATTTATATTAATATATTTCCTATTTTTCAGGGGCACAACATACCAGTTGGGTATCCAACATCAAGTGAGTATTTAAAAGGAAACTATTATTGTGCCAGCTTTGTCTGTCTGTCCGCACTTTTTTGTCTTCACTTTTCTGTCCGCACTCTTTCCATCCACACTTTTTTCTGTCCGTGCCTTTTTCTGTCTGCACTTTTTACTGTCTGCACTTTTTTCTGTCCGTGCTTTTCTGTCCGCACTCTTTCCATCCACACTCTTTCCAGTCCGCACTCTTTTCTTCTTTGCACTTTTTTCTGTCTGCTATTTTCTGCCAGCCCTTTCTGTCTGCACTCTTTCTGTCCACACTTTTTCTGTCTGCAGTCTTTCTGTGCACACTTTTTGTGTGCACTTTTTTCTGTCTGCAGTTTTTTCTGTCCATGCCTTTCTCTGTCTGCACTTTTTACTGTCCGCACTCTTTTAGTCTGCACTTTTTTTCTGTCCACCCTTTTTGGATTTTTCTCTGTCCGTACTCTTTCTGGCCACACTTTTTCTGTCTGCACTTTTTTCTGACCGCACGTTTTTGTCTGTACTCTGTCTGCACTTTTTTCTCCCTGCTATTTTTTCTGTCTGCACTCTTTCTGTCCACACTATTTTCTGTCTGCATTTTTTCTGTCGGCACTTTTTTCTGTTCACACTTTATTCAATCTGCAGTCTTTGTGTGCGCACGCTTTCTGTCTGAAGTCTTTCTGTCCGCATTCTTTCTGTCCGCACTTTTTCTGTCCACACTTTTTCTGTCCATGCTCTTCCTGTCCACATTCTTTCTGTCCGCACTTTTTCTGTCCATGCTCTTCCTGTCCACATTCTTTCTGTCCGCACTTTTTCTGTCCATGCTCTTCCTGTCCACATTCTTTCTGTCCGCACTTTTTCTGTCCACGCTCTTCCTGTCTGCACTCTTTCTGTCCACATTCTTTCTGTCCGCAGTTTATCTGTCCACGCTCTTCCTGTCCACATTCTTTCTGTCTGCGCTTTTCTGTCCACGCTCTTCCTGTCCACATTCTTTCTGTCTGCACTCTTTCTGTCCATGCTCTTCCTGTCCACATTCTTTCTGTCCGCACTTTTTCTGTCCACGCTCTTCCTGTCCACATTCTTTCTGTCCGCACTTTTTCTGTCCATGCTCTTCCTGTCCACATTCTTTCTGTCCGCACTTTTTCTGTCCATGCTCTTCCTGTCCACATTCTTTCTGTCTGCACTCTTTCTGTCCACATTCTTTCTGTCTGCACCTTTTCTGTCCATGCTCTTCCTGTCCACATTCTTTCTGTCCGCAGTTTATCTGTCCACGCTCTTCCTGTCCACATTCTTTCTGTCTGCACTTTTTCTGTCCACATTCTTTCTGTCCGCACTTTTTCTGTTCATGCTCTTCCTGTCCTCATTCTTTCTGTCCGCAGTTTATCTGTCCACGCTCTTCCTGTCCACATTCTTTCTGTCCGCACTTTTTCTGTCCACGCTCTTCCTGTCCACATTCTTTCTGTCTGCACTCTTTCTGTCCACATTCTTTCAGTCCGCACTTTTTCTGTCCATGCTCTTCCTGTCCACATTCTTTCTGTCTGCAGTTTATCTGTCCATGCTCTTCCTGTCCACATTCTTTCTGTCCGCAGTTTATCTGTCCACGCTCTTCCTGTCCACATTCTTTCTGTCCCGCAGTTTATCTGTCCACGCTCTTCCTGTCCACATTCTTTCTGTCAGCACTCTTTCTGTCCACGCACTTTATCTGTCCATGCTCTTCCTGTCCATTCATTCTTTCTGTCTGCACTCTTTCTGTCCACATTCTTTCTGTCCGCACTTTTTATCTGTCCATGCTCTTTCCTTTCCACATTCTTTCTGTCCATTCTTTCTGCAGTTTATCTGTCCACGCTCTTCCTGTCCACATTCTTTCTGTCCGCACTCTTTCTGTCCACGCTCTTCCTGTCCACATTCTTTCTGTCTGCACTCTTTCTGTCCACATTCTTTCTGTCCGCACTTTTTCTGTCCATGCTCTTCCTGTCCACATTCTTTCTGTCCGCAGTTTATCTGTCCATGCTCTTCCTGTCCACATTCTTTCTGTCCGCAGTTTATCTGTCCACGCTCTTCCTGTCCACATTCTTTCTGTCCGCAGTTTATCTGTCCACGCTCTTCCTGTCCACATTCTTTCTGTCAGCACTCTTTCTGTCCACGCTCTTCCTGTCCACATTCTTTCTGTCTGCACTCTTTCTGTCCACATTCTTTCTGTCCGCACTTTATCTGTCCATGCTCTTCCTGTCCACATTCTTTCTGTCCGCAGTTTATCTGTCCACGCTCTTCCTGTCCACATTCTTTCTGTCCGCACTCTTTCTGTCCACGCTCTTCCTGTCCACATTCTTTCTGTCTGCACTCTTTCTGTCCACATTCTTTCTGTCCGCACTTTTTCTGTCCATGCTCTTCCTGTCCACATTCTTTCTGTCTGCACTCTTTCTGTCCACGCTCCTCCTGTCCACATTCTTTCTGTCTGCACTTTTTCTGTCCATGCTCTTCCTGTCCACATTCTTTCTGTCCGCACTTTTTCTGTCCACGCTCTTCCTGTCCACATTCTTTCTGTCCGCACTTTCTGTCCACATTCTTTCTGTCCGCACTTTTTCTGTCCACACTCTTCCTGTCCACATTCTTTCTGTCCGCACTTTTTCTGTCCATGCTCTTCCTGTCCAAATTCTTTTTGTCCGCACTTTTTCTGTCCATGCTCTTCCTGTCCACATTCTTTCTGTCTGCACTCTTTCTGTCCACATTCTTTCTGTCCGCACTTTTTCTGTCCATGCTCTTCCTGTCCACATTCTTTCTGTCTGCACTCTTTCTGTCCACGCTCTTCCTGTCCACATTTTTTCTGTCTGCACTTTTTCTGTCCATGCTCTTCCTGTCCACATTCTTCTGTCCGCACTTTTTCTGTCCACGCTCTTCCTGTCCACATTCTTTCTGTCACTTTTCTGTCCACTCTTTCTGTCCACATTCTTTCTGTCTGCACTTTTTCTGTCCACGCTCTTCCTGTCCCCATTCTTTCTGTCTGCACTTTTTCTGTCCACATTCTTTCTGTCTGCACATTTTTCTGTCCATTTTCTTCCTGTCCACATTCTTTCTGTCGCACTTTTTCAGTTTATCTGTCCACGCTCTTCCTGTCCACATTCTTTCTGTCCGCACTTTTTCTGTCCACGCTCTTCCTGTCCACATTCTTTCTGTCTGCACTCTTTCTGTCCACATTCTTTCTGTCCGCACTTTTTCTGTCCATGCTCTTCCTGTCCACATTCTTTCTGTCCGCACTTTTTCTGTCCACGCTCTTCCTGTCCACATTCTTTCTGTCCACACTTTTTCTGTCCACGCTCTTCCTGTCCACATTCTTTCTGTCCGCACTTTTTCTGTCCATGCTCTTCCTGTCCACATTCTTTCTGTCCGCACTTTTTCTGTCAACGCTCTTCCTGTCCACATTCTTTCTGTCCGCACTTTCTGTCCACATTCTTTCTGTCCGCACTTTTTCTGTCCACGCTCTTCCTGTCCACATTCTTTCTGTCCGCACTTTTTCTGTCCATGCTCTTCCTGTCCACATTCTTTCTGTCCACATTCTTTCTGTCTGCACTCTTTCTGTCCATGCTCTTCCTGTCCACATTCTTTCTGTCCGCACTTTTTTCTGTCCGTGTCTGCACTTTTTCTGTCCATGCTCTTCCTGTCCACATTCTTTCTGTCCGCACTTTTTCTGTCCATGCTCTTCCTGTCCACATTCTTTCTGTCCCACTTTTTCTGTCCATGCTCTTCCTGTCCACATTCTTTCTGTCCGCACTTTTTCTGTTTTTCTGTCCATGCTCTTCCTGTCCACATTCTTTCTGTCCGCACTTTTTCTGTCCATGCTCTTCCTTTCCACATTCTTTCTGTCCGCACTTTTTCTGTCCATGCTCTTCCTGTCCACATTCTTTCTGTCCGCACTTTTTCTGTCCACGCTCTTCCTGTCCACATTCTTTCTGTCCGCACTTTTTCTGTCCATGCTCTTTCTGTCCACATTCCTTCTGTCCGCACTTTTTCTGGCCACGCTCTTCCTGTCCACATTCTTTCTGTCCGCACTTTTTCTGTCCATGCTCTTCCTGTCCACATTCTTTCTGTCCGCACTTTTTCTGTCCAAGCTCTTCCTGTCCACATTCTTTCTGTCCGCACTTTTTCTGTCCACGCTCTTCCTGTCCACATTCTTTCTGTCCGCACTTTTTCTGTCCATGCTCTTCCTGTCCACATTCTTTCTGTCCGCACTTTTTCTGTCCATGCTCTTCCTGTCCACATTCTTTCTGTCCGCACTTTTTCTGTCCACACTCTTTCTGTCCGCACTTTTTCTGTCCATGTTCTTCCTGTCCACATTCTTTCTGTCCGCACTTTTTCTGTCCACACTCTGTCCGCACTTTTTCTGTCCATGTTCTTCCTGTCCACATTCTTTCTGTCCGCACTTTTTCTGTCCACTGCTCTTCCTGTCCACATTCTTCCTGTCCGCACTTTTTCTGTCCCACATTCTTCTGTCCGCACTTTTTCTGTCCACGCTCTTCCTGTCCACATTCTTTCTGTCCGCACTTTTTCTGTCCACGCTCTTCCTGTCCACATTCTTCCTGTCCGCACTTTTTCTGTCCACACTCTGTCCGCACTTTTTCTGTCCACGCTCTTCCTGTCCACATTCTTTCTGTCCACACGTTTTCTGTCCACGCTCTTCCTGTCCACATTCTTTCTGTCTGCACTCTTTCTGTCCACCCCAAGATCTTAAAAACTACTAAGGCTAGAGGGCTGCAAATTGGTATGTTGATCATCCATAACCCTCCAGTCATCAAGCATACCAGATTGCAGCCCTCTAGCCTCCTCCTCCTCCTCCTCAGTCTCTATTCTACTTAAGGTTAAAGTTAGCCATAATCGTGTGTCTAGCAACGGTATAGGATAGGCCACCACCGGAATCGATCTCACGGGTAAGGGGGAGGGAGGAATAAGGGTTTTAGATGATGGGTGAGGAGGCATCGCCCTAAAATAATAATAATAATAATAATAATAATAATAATAATAATAATAATAACCGCTGGACCACAAGTCTTTGTATGAGAAGGGGAAATCTCAAACTCCAGTCTTCCATTGATTTGCTGGAGTGTAGTCTCTCTCTCTCTCTCTCTCTCTCTCTCTCTCTCTCTCTCTCTAGAAAGAGATGGAGGGAAAGAGAGACTCTTCATCTCTCTATATGCACACAGGGAGAGAAAGAGAGAGAGAGAGAGAGAGAGAAGGGAGGGGAGAGAAAGAGAGAGAAAGAGAGAGAGAGAGAGTCCTTTCAAATCGCAAAAACGAACCACTGGGTAGGACCTGTGTGTGTATTTGTTCTTCCGAGCTATTTTGGAGCTCCCAGAGAGGTCCTGGGGACCCCGAGGAGGGGGGAAGGAGACACACCCCCAGGACTCCCCAACGAGGAGGAGGAGGAGAAAGGTATCCTTCCGCCAGTGAGAGAGAAAGAGAGAGAGAGAGAGAGAGAGAGAGAGAAAGAGAAGGACTCCAGTCTCCAACTGCGCCGTTTTGTTCACGATGGCTGTGAGGTTCGTCCCTCGTTTCTGTGGTGGAAAAAAGACGTCTGTGTTCTGTCTGCCTGTCTGTGGGAGTCCGTCCGTCCCTCTAGGATGTCTGTGTGCAGGATCCTACGTAGGACTCGCGGGACAGACAGCCACTGGGGTGCGGCCTCTCCTAGTTTTAAAGGCGCCGTCCTAACGTACCGTCTGTTGTGTATTGTAGAAGTCCTCCTCTCTCTCTCTCTCTCTCTCTCTCTCTCTCTCTCTCTCTCTTTCTTCCTCCTCTCTCTCTCTCTCTCTCTCTCTCTCTCTCTCTCTCTCTCTCTCTCTCTCCCCTACCCCTAAAGGGGAGAGGTGGAGGAGTAAGGGGTAGGGGGTATTTAACAAACAAGGAAAGGTGCTATTGTTTCTTTCGCGACGGAATAAGAAAAAAAGAAATCCGCCCATAAATAAATAACCGGCCCATAAATCCGACCTAATCCCAACCCCCCTTCGAGGATTAACTCGTCAGGGATTAGGGATTAACCTCTCCCATTCCTCGGAGGGGTCCTTCAAAGATGGAAGGAATTCTTATAAATCTTTTTTTGGGGGGGAAATATTAAATGTACGTATTGACTGCAAGACCTCTGGAACATGTTGGTGGCTGAGTGGGTAAAGTATCTGAACCGAGAAGTGTACTGTAACCCCGGGTTCGATACCTTGATGGGGATTTGGGGGGGGGGTGAAAACGATTTTAAAAATTCTTCGTGAGTAATTGGTGTTTGCTGAATCTCTCTTTCTTCTCTCTCTCTCTCTCTCTCACTTGCTCAATCTCTATCTCTCTCTCTCAATATATATATATAAATATATAAATAAATATATATATATATATATATATATATATATATATATATATATATATATATATATATATATATATATATATATATATATATATATATTATTAAGGCCTCATGACAATAGGCCTATTCCCGGTTGAATTATAACTTTTAGGCCTAAAACCTTCTTCTTCGAAGTTACTGTAAATTTCAGTAAAAAAAAAAAATAAACAAAATGAAGATTTTGTTCAAAAGTTGAAATTTTAGTCACAACGTTTCCTTTGAATGGGGCGGAGAGAGAGAGAGAGAGAGAGAGAGAGAGAGAGAGAGAGAGAGAGAGAGAGAGAGAGAGAGAGAGTACTATAACAGCAGCTCTTCTTCACACTTAGCACCAACTACTTTTCTAGTCTCTTTTTGTTGTTTTTGAGAAAAAAACCAGGATGAAGGAGAAAGTATGAGGAATGAGGCAAAGTAGTAGGAGGAGGAGGAGTAAGGGAGGAGGAGGAGGAGGAGGAGGAGGAGGAGGAGAAAGGGTGAGGAACAGTTTATTGATTTCTCCTAGTTCCTGCTCTTCCTCCACCTCCACCAACAACGCTTTGGAGCAACAGGCTGGAGCTGTGTGTGTGTGTGAGAGAGAGAGAGAGAGAGAGAGAGAGAGAGAGAGAGAGAGAGAGAGAGAGAGAGAGAGAGAGAGAGAGAAATAGATACATAAAAGGAAGCATAACTTTTGATAACTAAACAAATGGTTCACTTTGTAGCTTTGTAATGCGTACATGTTTTGATATTTTGCTCTCTCTCTCTCTCTCTCTCTCTCTCTCTCTCTCTCTCTCTCTCTGGCACACTTCCATCCATCTTGCCAGTGGCAAACAGGTGGTCTGCTAATCTATATCAATTTCTATCTATCTGTCTATCTCTATACATGGATACTTAGATAAAGAGAGAGAGAGAGAGAGAGAGAGAGAGAGAGAGAGAGATCAATACGCGGAACTGTTTATCCAAATAACACCAAAATGTCAGAATGTCACGGTTGTAGCATTTTGAAACGTCTTTGTGTAACCAACTCTTTCGTTTCTCTCATTTCAATGTGATAATAATAATCATAATTTTGTTTGTATGTTTATTGGGATATATATATATATATATATATATATATATATATATATATATATATATATATATATATATATATATATATATATATATATATACAGAGAGAGAGAGAGAGAGAGAGAGATTTCAATCATTTACCTTATTAGAAACCAAACCACAATTTCAAAATTTACACCAATTAAAAAAAAAAATGAACCGCCAAATTAAAACCCCGCCAACACTGGGGGAACTTCCCCATGACAGGCAACAATGCACTGTTTTGACTTAGCAATACAAAACATGTTTTCCTCTCTTTCTCTCGGTGTACATCTGAAACGGAGGCAGCGGGGTTTCAAAAGCGTTTGAAACCCGTTTGAACTTTTGTTTTCGTTCCGCATTGAAATGTCAAAATATTTTGATGTGTTTGTTGATGTCAGGTCCACTGTATGTATGTATGTATGTATGTATGTATGTATATATATATATATATATATATATATATATATATATATATATATAATATATATATATATATATATGTAGCTCAAACGTAGTAGAACACACCTCAAGAAACTAAAAAAAGCAGGTAACCGTACGTACAAACAAACAAACAAACATCACAGAAAGTAAAACCGTTTAGTCAGGTTGCTTTGGCCCCTCAATGTTGATCATCCATAACCCTCCAGTCATCAAACATACCAGATTGCAGCTCTCTAGCCTCCTCAGAAATAGTTTTGATTTGATTTAAGGTTAAAGCTAGCCTTAATAGTGCGTCTGACAATGATATAGGATTGGCCACCACCGGGCAGTGGTTAAAGTTTCAGGGGCCGCGGCTCATACAGCATTACACCGAGACCACCGAAAGATAGATCTATTTTCGGTGGCCTTGATTATTATACGCTGTAGCGTCTGCACAGAAAACTGCATCCTCCTCCTCCTCCTCCTCCTCCTCCTCCTCCTCCTCCTCCTCCTCCTAGCTCTAGCCTAGAGGGACAAGTTTCTATGAAATATTTGGGGTAATTTTTCCACATATAATCTAAAATTGGCGACAGGGGCGAGGCCATGGAAACTTGGGCCTTTATAATAATAATAATAATAATAATAATAATAATAATAATAATAATTTTTACTGACTGGCCTTTCACTTTAACTGACCTAAACCAGTTGCCAGAAAACTTAGTCTCATTTTAACTGACCCTTTCTCATTTTTACTGATCTGTCTCACTTTAACTGCCCTGTTTCTCATTTTAACTGACCTTTTTCTCTTTTCATGACCTTTCTCTCACTTTAACTGACCTGTTCCTCATTTTAACTGACCCATCTCTTATTTTAACTAACATGTTTCTCATCTTAACTGACCTGTTTCTCATTTTAACTGACCTTTTTCTCCTTTTATGGACATTCTCTCACTTTAACTAACCTGTTTCTCATTTTAGCTGACCTGTTTCTCACTTTCACTGACCTGTCTTTCATTTGAACTGACCTGTTATTCACTTTAACTGACCTGTCTCTCATTTCAACTGACCTTTTACTCACTTTAACTGACCTGTCTCTCATTTTAACTGACCTGTTTCTCACTTTAACTGACCTGTTTCTCATTCTTGCTGACCCATCTCTCATTTTAACTGACCTGTTTCTCATCTTAACTGACCTGTTTCTCATTTTAACTGACCTTTTTCTCTTTTATGACCTTTTTCTCACATTAACTGACCTGTTTCTCATTTTAGCTGACCTGTTTCCCATTTTAACTGACCTGTTTCTCATTTTTACTGACCTGTCTTTCATTTTAACTGACCTGTTACTCACTTTAACTGACCCGTCTCTCATTTTAACTGAACTGTTTCTCATTTTAACTGACCTGTTTCTCACTTTAACTGACCCATCTCTCATTTTAACTGACCTGTTTCTCATCTCAACTGACCTGTCCTTCATTTTAACTAACCCATCTATCATTTAAACTGATCCAACTAATTCATTTTCATTTTAACTGACCTGTTTCTCTCTTTAACTGATCTGTCTCATTTTAACTGACCCGATTATAACTCATTTTTCAATTTTAAATAACCTGTCTCTCACCTAAACTGACATCTCATTGTTAATTGACCTATCACTTTTTTTTTAACTTATTCATCTTTATTCTAACTGACCTGTTTCTCATTTTATTACCTCTCTCATTTTCACTGACCTGTCATTTTAACTAACTGACCTGTCTCTCATTTTTACTGACTCACCTTTCATTTTTACTGGCCTGTAAGTCATTTCATGACCTTTCTCTCATTTTAACTGACATGTCCCTCATATCAACTGACCCGTTTCCAATTTTCAGTGACCTCTGTCTTATCTTAACTGACCTGTCTGTCATTTTTAAATGACCAGTCTCATTTTAACAGACTTTCTGTTCATTTTAACTATTATTCTATCTGACCTGTCTGTCATTTTAACTGCTTTGGTCTCATTTTTCAATTTTAAATGACCTGTCTTAACTGACCCATCTCTATTCTAACTGACCTGTCTCATTTTAACTGACCCATCACTCATCTTCATTGACCCATCACTCACTTTAACTGACCTGTCCCTCACTTTCACTGACATGTTTCTCATTTCAAGAGACCAATCAGTCATTTTAACTGACCCATATCTCATTTTGACTGACCCATCAGTCATTTTCATTGACCCATCACTCATTTTAACTGACCCATCACTCATCTTCATTGACCCATCACTCATTTTAACTGACCCATCACTCATCTTCATTGACCCATCACTCATTTTAACTGACCCATCACTCATCTTCATTGACCCATCACTCATTTTAACTGACCCATCACTCATCTTCATTGACCCATCACTCATTTTAACTGACCCATCACTCATCTTCATTGACCCATCACTCATTTTAACTGACCCATCACTCATCTTCATTGACCCATCATTCATTTTAACTGACCCATCACTCATTTTCACTGAACCATCACTCATTTTAACTGACCCATCACTCATGTTCATTGACCCATCATTCATTTTAACTGACCCATCACTCATCTTCATTGACCCATCACTCATTTTAACTGACCCATCACTCATCTTCATTGACCCATCACTCATTTTAACTGACCTATCACTCATCTTCATTGACCCATCACTCATTTTAACTGACCTATCACTCATCTTCATGACCCATCACTCATTTTAACTGACCCATATATCATTTTAAATGACCAGTCTCATTTTAACTAACCTGAATGTAATTTATTTTTCTATTTTAAATGACCATCCTCTCATTTTAACTGGCTCGTGTCTCTCTCTCTCTCCCTCTCCCCCAGCAGGATGGCCCTCCTGCACCGCTTCGTGAAGCTGAACGACCGGGGAAACACCCACGTCTTCAGCTTTGTGGTGACCCGGAGCGTGACGCGGGACCTGCACCGGGACGTAACGAGCAAGGAGCTGACGTACGGGTACCAGCGCTGGGCCATCACCTTCTCCCGCTCGGAGAAGGTGCTGGGGGTGTACCTGGTGTGGCGGAACCCCTGCGAGGGGATGCGGGTCTACATCGACTTCACCTTCACCCTCCTGAACCGGGAGCACTTCAGCGTGAATGAGGCCTTCACGGGGAAGCAGGTCAAGTTCACCTTCGACTCCCCAGCGCAGGGCAACAGGAGGCTCATCAACATGGACGACCTCTACTCCCGCAACTTCACTGACGAGAACGGCGAGTTCCAGCTGGAGCTGACGGTGGCCAACATCCGGACGGTCTTCGAGGCAGAGCTCCGGGTGCCTCCGCCGCTGAACGGAGGCGGGGCAGGGGCCGGGGCGGCGGGGGGCATCCCCCAGAACCGCAAAGAGAGCAGGTACGAGTCTCCGTACTTCCACTTCGGCCACTACGACTGGCACGTCTCCGTCACGGGCTCCTCCTCCTCATCCTCTGGCTCCTCGTCCGGCTCTGCCTCGGAGGGCCGGCCCTCCGTCCAGCTCCGCAGGCTGACCGGCTTCGACCACCAGTGCCGCGTGCGCTACCTGATGGTGGTGGGGGAGGGGGAGCGGAGGGCCGACTCGGGCATCCTGGACCAGCTGTCGGACCACGAGGGCCGCACGCCTGGGTGGACGCCGTCCAGGACCCGGCTCTCGGACCTGGTCCATAAGGGCGTCCTGAGGCTCTACCTGGAGATGATCCTGGCCAACACGACCAGCGAGGTCCGGCTGCAGCCCCTGGCCTCGGCCGCCGCTGCCGCAGGAGGGGGTGTGGTGCCCCCCGTCCAGTGCTACGACCGGGACAAGCAGGCCTGGGCCCTGGAGCCGGACCTCCATTCGGACATGTTCCGGCTGCGCCTGATGTACAACGACATCCACAACGTTCCCAGGAATCACTTGAGGTGAGATGGCAGAGGTTCTCCTCTGGTAGTTCCCATTCCCTCGCTTTCCCCGATCTCCACAGACGATCCTACTCCTTCCTACACCTCTCTCTTTCTCTCTCTCCCCCTAATCCCTCCTTATAGCAGCTAATCCCAGGGGTAATCCACAACATTCTGAGGAACCAACTGGAGCAAGGCAGCAGTGTTTCTTGTTCCCTCGCTTTCCACAATCTCCACAGGTGATCCTACTCCTCCTTACTCTCTCTCTCTCTCTCTCTCTCTCTAATAACTCCTTATAACAAGTAATCCTGGGGTATTCCAGGGTTAATCCCCTGTAATGACTTCCCGAAGAAGAATAAAGACTTCGACAGCCTCAAAGCAAAGTGGAATGATGTCTCACATATGAGACTCTCTCTCTCTCTCTCTCTCTCTCTTTCTCTCCCTCCCTCTCTCTCTCTCTCCCAATGAGGAAGAAGAATGAAGCTGACATTATAAAACAGAGTGGCTGACATTAATGAGACTGACATTAAAAAGTCAGCTGATTTATTCATGGGTTGACATTCTTCAATATTAGATGAACAGGAGGAAGACTTGGGAGAGAGAGAGAGAGAGAGAGAGAGAGAGAGAGAGAGAGAGAGAGAGAGAGAGAGAGAGAGTCATGAAATCTTCCTTGATTTATCCTCCTCCCTAAAAAGGTTAAAATCTGCCTTAATTCTTCCTGAAATCCTTGTGAAATTCTTCTGAACCCCTCTTGAAATCTGCCTTAATTCTTCCTTAAATCTTTCATACTCCTGAAACCTTTCTGATTCCTCCTGAAACCCTCCTGAAATCCTCCTTATTCCTCCTGAAACCTTTCTTATTCCTCTTGAAACCCTCCTGAAATCTTCCTTATTTCTCCTGAAACATTCCTTACTCCTCCTGAAACCTTTCTGATTCCTCCTGAAACCCCCTAAATTTCTTCCTTATTCCTCCTGAAATATTCCTTACTCCTCCTGAAACGTTATTCCTTCTGAAACCCTCATAAAACATTCTTTATTCCTCCTGAAACCCTCCTGAAATATTCTTTATTCCTCCTGAAATATTGTTTATTCCTCCTGAAATATTCTTTATTCCTCCTGGAACCCTCCTGAAATCTTCCTTACTCCTGAAATATTTTTTATTCCTCCTTGAACCCTCCTGAAATCTTCCTTACTCCTCCTGAAATATTCTTTATTCCTCCTGGAACCCTGAAATATTCTTTATTCCTCCTGGAACCCTGAAATATTCTTTATTCCTCCTGGAACCCTCCTGAAATCTTTATTCCTCCTGGAACCCTCCTGAAATCTTTATTCCTCCTGGAACCCTCCTGAAATCTTCCTCATATTACAACCAACATTCACCTACCAGTTTTTAAAGTTATTATATGAAGATCCCTGGTCTTCCTTTCTTCTGAAATCTTCCTAAAACATCCCAAAACCCTCCTGAAATCTTCCTAAACCCTCTTTACTGACTCACTGTCTCCCTCCTTACTCCTTATTTCTTCCTTCTTTCCTGTATGAAACCCCACCCCCCTTATAACCCTATTGAAACTCTCCTCTTTCCCTCCTTCCTTCCTTCCTGCCTCCAAAATTTTCCCTTACTCCTGAATTTTTTTCTGAAACCCTCTTACAGATCCTCCTAGAAGCCCTCCTTCCTTCTTCCTGAAATCATCCTTCAGCACCTTAGACCATCCTGAAAGCCTATCACTATTCCTTCCTTCCACCAGGAAATTTTCCTGAAACCCTCCTAAGATCTACTGGTAATATACTGATATTTTCCTGAAACACTCCTGAGACCTTCCTTAATTTATCTTTCCTTAATCTTTCTTTAACCCTTATAGAAAACCCTCCTAGCCCCTCGTTCCTTCCTCCTAGGTATGTATGCCGGAATGCCTCAATTCCTAAAACCCTCCTTATTTTATCATTCCTCAATCTTCTCTCCTCCTGAAACCCTGATAGAGACCCTTCTAGAAATCTTCCTAACTCCTGATTCTTCCTCCTTACTCCCTTCCCCAAGAAACTCTAAAACTATCATTAAATCTTCCTTTTCTATTCTACCAACTAATCCTCCTAATACCTCCCCTATTTTATCATTCCTTATTCTTCCTTCCACCTGAAACCCTCTTGAAAAACCTCTCAACTCCAGATTCTTCCTTCTTCTCTCTTCTTCCTAACCTCCTAATACATTCCTTATCTTATCCTCCTCTAATCCTCCTGAAAACCATCTTTATTTTATCATTCCTTAATCTTCTAGAACCCTCCTGAAAAACTAATAGAAACCCTCCTAACTCCTGATTCTTCCTCCATTCCCCTTAAATCTTTATTTCATCCTTCTTTAATCTTCCTGAAACCATCATTCTCACCTCCTTCAAATTATTCCTGAAACTCTCCTTATTTTCTCCTTCCTTAATCCTAAAACCTTAATCTTTCCTCCTTCCCTCTTCCTGAAACCCTTCTAGAAATTCCTCCTAATCATTCCTCAATCCTCTGAAACCCTCCTTCCCTCTTCTTCCTTCCTTTCCCAAGGAAATCTTAAAATTATCCTGAAACCTTCCTTACTGTATCATTCCTCAACCTTCCCTCCTCCTGAAACCCCTCTATAAACCTTTCCAACTCTCTCTTGATGCTTCCTCATTCTTCCTGATTCTTCTTCCTTGTTCATTCTTTCCTCCCCCTGAAACCCTTCTATATACCCTCATAGCTAACTCCCTCTTCATGCTTCCCCATTCTTCCTGACTCTTCCTTCCTCCAGAAACCCTTCTAGGAACCCTCCCAACCAACTTCCTCTTGATTCTGCCTTCTTCCTTCCTTCCCTCCCACAGGAAGTCATAAAACCCTCCTTACTTCATCATTCTTCAATCTTCCCATTCTTTATTTCTCCCAGGAATCCATAAAACTTACCTTAATCATTCCTAAATCTATCCTCCTCATGAAACCCCTCTAGGAACCCTCCTTACTAATTCTCTCTTGGTGCTTCCTCATTCTTACTAATTCTTCTTCTTCCTGACTCTTCCTGATTCTTCCTTCCTTCCTTCCTCCAAGGAAACCCTAAAACATTCCTTATTGTATCATTCCTCAATCTTCCCTCCTCCTGAAACCGTTTTTGGAAACCTCCTTACTAATTCTCTCTTGTTGCTTCCTAATTCTTCCTGGCTCTTCTTCCTGATTCTTCCTTCCTTCCTTCCTCCAAGGCAACCCTAAAACCTTCCTTATTGTATCATTCCTCAATCTTCCTCCTCCTGAAACCATTCTAGGAACCCTCCTTACTAATTCTCCCTTGATGCTCCCTCATTCTTCCTAATTCCTCTTCTTCCTGACTCTTCCTTCCTTCCTTCCTCCAAGGAAACCTTAAAACCTTTCTTATGGTATCATTCCTCAATCTTCCCTCCTCCTGAAACACTTCTAGGAACCTTCCTTACTAATCCTTTTAGATGCGTCCTCATTCTTCCTAATTCTTCTTCTTCCTGATTCTTCCTTCCTTCCTCCAAGGAAACCCTAAACCCTACCTTATTGTATCATTTCTCAATCTTCCCTCCTCCTGAAACCCTTCTGCTTCCTCATTCTTCTTCTTCCTGACTCTTCCTTCCTTCCTCCAAGGAAACCATAAAACCTTCCTTATTGTGTCATTCCCTAATCTTCCCTCCTCCTGAAACCTTCTAGGTACCCTCCTTACTAATTCTCTCTTGATGCTTCCTGATTCTTCTTCCTGATTCTTCCTTCCTTCCTTCCTCCAAGGAAGCCCTAAAACCTTCCTTACTTCATCATTCCTTAATCTTCCCTCCTGCTGAAACCCTACTAGGAACCCTTTCAACCAACTCCCTCTTGATGCTTCTTCATTCTTCCTAATTCTTCTTCTTCCTGACTCTTCCTTCCTCCCTCCCACAGCGCCTACCTCCTGCGGAGGGCGTCAAGGGGCTACGTGGAGTCTGTGTGCCTGGCCAACGGTCCCTTCAGCAATTACTGTACTATGCCCAGGAGACGTCGGACGATGGGCTCATGATGGAATCAGACGTGCCCGTCAAAGAGGTCAGGGTCTTCTCTTTTGGGGGGTTGTGGGTATTGTTGTTGTGGGTATTTGTTGTTATCATTGTTTTGTTTGCTATTATGGAAGGTGATTGTTATTAATATGGAAAATTATTATTATTATTATAAAAATTATGACTATCACTGTCAATTATTCTCATCACTGTCATCATTACCGCTATATTAACACTATCACCATCACTGCCACTATTACAATCACTATCACTACTGCCATCACTATTATAAATAATATCACTGTTATAATGACTATCACTATCATAACTCCTATCACCATCACCATCATTATCCCCACTATCACAATCACTATCATCACTATACCTCACTATCAATATCATCACCATCACCATACCTCACTATTACCATCACTATCACTATCCTCACTATCACCATCACTATCACTACCATTGCTAGCACTATCATCACTATCACCATCAATATCATCACCATCACTATACCTCACTATCACCATTACTATCACTATCACCATCATTATCCCCATCACTATCATTATCATTATCACTATCCTCACTATCACCACCACCATCAGCATACCTCACTATCACCATCATTATCCCCATCACTGTCACTATCCTCACTATCACCATTACTATCCTCACCACTGGCATCACTATCCCCACATCACTATCACTATCTTCATTATAACTATCACTATCATTGCCATCACCATACTATCCTCATTATACCTCACTATTACTATCACTATCTTCATCATCACGATCCCCACCATCACTATCGTCACTATACCTCACTATCACATCACTATACCTCACTATCACATCACTATACCTCACTATCATATCACTACACCTCACTATCACATCACTATACCTCACTATCATATCACTACACCTCACTATCACATCACTATACCTATCACAACACTATACCTCACTATCACATCACTATACCTCACTATCCCCATCACAGATCAAGGAGGGTCCGAGCCCCTACGTGGACGAGCGGAAGGAGCTGACAGTGCAGATCGAGTGGGTGGAGTCACTGCTTCTCTTCCAGGCCACCTACCACAAGTACGACGACGTCACCCGCATGCACAACTACCAGATGAGGTGAGGGGCTCACTGTAGGAGGCACTGGTGTTGCTGGTGGTGGGTGGGTGGGAGGAAGCCTGTTACTTGGTTGGGGCTGGCATTATCGGTTGAGTTATTTACGGAAATTTTTAATAAATATTGATTCTTTATAAATATTGAGGGTTTTCTATATAATCTTTATATATATATTAATTTTATTTGTGTCCTTTGGCTTGGTGGAGGCCTGCTGTCTGGTAGGGGTTGTCGTTATTAGGGTATTTGATGTTTTTTATATTGAAATGTACAGCTTTTTCATGTAATTTTTCCACGTGACATTTTTTACATTCTATTGAAAAAAATTCTATTAACACAATTTTTTTTATAATAGCCTAATTTGCGTCGGGGTCGCCGTTACTGGTTTTGTTTTGTTGGGAAATTTGTCTTGAGTATATCTATAAATTAGTTTATTATGATTTTATTTATATTAATATTTGTGTATTAGTTTACATTAATATTTATATTCAAATTTGTTGTATATTTATTTATATTTATTTCTAATGTGTATTAATATTTATGTAATATTTTACATTAATATTTAACCTTAAATTTATTGTATAATCATTTGAATTTATTGTACATCTAACATACATCTTACCATTTAATATCCATCTCATATGTTGTGCAGGATATTTGAGTTTATTGTAATATACTTTAACAATCTGCAATGTCTGATTTATTGGATATTTCCTGATTAAAATGTGTATTTTAATGAGAAATTGTGCAATAAATCGGATATTTTATATATATTAAATCATTTACACATTTCAACCGGAAAATGTCCAATAAATTTGCGATTTTCATCAGAAAGCATCCATGATATAAATTAGACATTATTAGAAAATATCTGATAAATCAGACATTTTAAATTTAAATATTCCCAATAAATCAGACATTTTAATTATAAATATATCCAATAAATCAGACATTTTAATTATAAATATATCCAATAAATCAGACATTTGAAATTAAAATATTTTCAATAATTCAGACATTTTAAATTTAAATATATCCAATAAATCAGACATTTTATATTTAAACATTCCCAATAAATCAGAAATTTTAAATTTAAATATTCCCAATAAATCAGACATTTTAATTATAAATATATCCAGTGAATCAGACATTTTATATTTAAACATTCCCAACAAATCAGACATTTTAATTATAAATATATCCAATAAATCAGACATTTTAAATTTAAATATTCTCAATAAATCAGAAATTTTAATTATAACTATATCCAATAAATCAGACATTTTAAATTTAAATATTCCCAATAAATCAGACGTTTTAATTATAAATATATCCAATAAATCAGACATTTTAATTATAAAATATCCAATAAATCAGCCATTTTTATTATAAAAACCAATAAATCAGACATTTTAATTATAAATATATCCAATAAATCAGACATTTTAATTATAAATATATCCAGTAAATCAGACATTTTATGTTTAAACATCCCAAATAAATCTGACATTTCAGTTATAAAATATCCAAGAAATCAGACATGTTAATTATAAAATATCCAATAAATCAGACATAATAATAAAAAGATGTCCAATAAACTGGACATTTATCAAAATTTTTATAAAATCAGACAAATAAGAAAATATACAATAAACCAGAGATAAATTTACATTTTAATTTGGAAATACCAAATAACCTGGGCATTTTGGTGATGTAATATCCAATAAATCGGATATTTTAATAGTAGAGGTATAACATTATAAATGAAATTATCTGATTTATTAAATATTTTCTGGTTAAAATGTACATTTATTGGACATTTTCTGATTAAAATGACTAAATTATTTTTATTAAATGAAGTGTCTGATTTATTGGACATTTTCTTATAAAAAGTTCCAATGTTTTGGATACTTCCCAATTAAAACGTTAAATTCATTGGACATTTTTTAATTAAAATGTTAAATTTATTGGACATTTTCTGATTAAAATGTCTCATTTATTGGACACCTTCTTAATCATGTGCCCAATTTATCAAATAATTAAAATGTCCAATATACCGGACATTTTTGTGTGTCAAGTTTATTGGACATTTTCTGTTTAAAACTTCTAATTTATTGTATGTTAATTAAATGCCCAGTTTACCGGACATTTGTTAATTAATTTCCAAGTTATTGGAGATTAATTATAACGTTTAATTTATTGGACATTTCATGCCTAAAACGTCAGGTTTATTGGATATCTTCTAATCAAAATGCCCAATTTATTAAATAATTAAAATGTCCAATATACTGGACATATCTCAATTAAAATGTCCAATTCATTGGATGTTAATTAAAATGTCCAACGTATAAAATATGTAAATTTCAAATTTATTGGACATTTTCTAATTAAAAATGTCAAATTTATTGGATATCTTATTATTAAACCTTATTATTAAAATGTCAAATTTGTTGGACATTTTGTAAACAAAACATCTAATATATTAGACATTTTTAATTAAAATGCCCAATGTATTGGATATTAAAATGTTCATTGTACTGGACATTTGTTAATTAAAATGTCCAGTTTACTGGACATTTTATTATAAAAAATTTTCAAATAACATACACAGACAGACTGTTTTTATTCGGTTAAAATGTCTTAATTGTCCTAATTTATTGTGTTTCTGTTCTCACCATATGTCCAGACCATCTTAGTGGGATATATGTGGGATATATTTGGGTATTTTGGGGTATTTTTAGGGCATTTAGCGTATTTTTGGTATTTCAGGGTATCTTTTGGGTACTCTAGGGAACTTAAGGGTATTTTTGGGTGTTTTATGTTATTTTTTTAGGGTTTTTTGGGTATTTTTAGTTTATTTTTCTGTATTTCGTTAGCATATTTTTGGGTATTTTATGATATTTTTAAGTATTTTCAAGGTATTTTTGGGTATGTTTAGGGTATATTTTTACGATTCTTATGGCATTTTTGGGCATTTTTTTTAGGGTATTTTTGGGTATTTTCAGGATATTTCTCAGGGTATTTTTGGATATTTTTTAGGGTGTTTTTGGTATGTTTGTAGTATTGATTTAAATAAATATAATTCAATTGGTTCTCACTATATGTCCAAACCATCTTCTTGGGACATTTCGGGCTATTTTCGGGACATCTAATTAAATAAATATAAGTAAACCAGGGGTCTAAATTTATTAGTTTATTAATTATTTTCTTCCCGTTTTCACCACATGTGCAGGCCATCTTACTGGGGTACTTTTAGGGCATTTTCTAAATAGATGTTAAATAGATCATAGGTCTAAAATGCCACCTTTTGCTTATTTCATTAATATATGAATTGTTTTCTTCCTGTTCTCACCACATGCCCAGACCATCCTCTCATCTGGGTATTTTTTGGGTCATTTTCGGGAATTTTTGGGCATTTAATTAAATAGATATAAATAAATCAGGGGTCTAAATTTACCAAATTATTTGTGTTCTTCCTGTTTTCACCACATGTCCAGACCAATTTCTCCTTTGGGTACTTGGGTATTTTTGAGTATTTTTAGGGCAATTTTAGGGTATTTCTAGAGCATTTTCTAAACAAACATGAATAAATCATGGGTCTAAAATAGCATGTCACTTTATTTATTAATTTATTTCTTCCTGTTTTCACTACATGTCCAAACCATCTTCTCAGAATTTGGGTTTATTTTGGGGTATTTCTGGGGCATTTCCTAAACACACAAGAATACATCTTGGGTCTAAAATGGCATATTTCACTTTATTTATTTCCTTCTGTTTTCACCATATGCCCCAGACCACCATCTTTTCAGAATCTGGGGTATTTTTGGGGTACTTCGGGGCATTTTTAGGGTATCTGATAAACAAATGTTAAATAAATCATGGATCTTAAATGTCATGTTTCTATCTCTTAATTTATCAATTGTTTTCTCCCTGTTATCACCACATGCCCAACCATCTTCTCAGAATTTGGGGGTATTTTGGGGAATTTCTGGGTATATTTTGGGTCATTTACTAATCAAACACGAATAAATCAGGCATCTAAAATGTCATATTTCACTAATTTATTCATCCACTAATTTTTTCTTCCTGCTTTCACCACACGTCCAAACCATCTTCTCCTGTGGGCATTTTTTGGGTAACTTTGGGTATTTTGGGGGCATCTGATAAAATATATATAATAAATAAATCATGGGATTACATTTATCAATTTATTAATTGTGTTCTTCCTGTTTCACTACATATCCAAACCACCTTCTCAGAATTTGGGGTATTTTTTGGGGTATTTTTTGGGGCATTTTCTAAAACATGAATAAACCAGGGGTCTAAAATGGCAAATTTCTTTCTTCCCCCTCCCCCCCACACTTTTTTTTGTCAAAGTGTTATAGGACTTTGCTAAGGGAAAGGGGCATGAGAAAGGCAGCCGCTGCCCGACACCGCAATAATATGGATTAGGTACGACTGCTTTCTCCGATCTCCTCCTACCTCCTTTCCCTTTCCCTTCTTCCCCTTGCCCATAACTGACCTTGACCTCTGTTATACAATTCAGGACCTCTTTATAATCCGGGGTCAAAGGTCAAAAGGTGTTTTTTATAAAGATTTTCATAGAGCAACGATTCACGCAGTTTCGCGGACGGAGTTTCTCGCGCCGTTTCGTCTTCGAGTCGGAAACAGAATCCTGTTGCCTGGGCCTATTGTGGTCTGACCTGACCGGGCCTGCTGGGAAGGGAGGCGACAATGCACCCTTCTTCACCTCCAGGTCCTCTTTCTGTAACAGCTTCCCCTGGGTAGACCTCCCTATTCCTCCTGCTCTAGCCTCGTAGGACTACATCGCTCCCTCCTTCATCAGGCTTTTTCCCACTGGAGACGTAGACGGGACAAGCGTACATCAAGGGACAGCACCCATGTCAGGAGGAGATCCCACTTCCCGCTCCCCTCGGAGGTCGGCACAGGAACGGCAGAGCACGCCCTCGGGCTGGGCTCCACGAAGACCTCAGATGTTGCCGCTACAGGGCTAGGTCTAGCGACAGAGCCTCTGAACCCCAATCAGAGAGGTGGGACAGAGACTCCGGGCCCTTTTCCAGACTCCCCACCCAACTCCGACCACAAGACAAGGTCCTCCCCTTCAGCGGTGCTCCCAGAGTTACACCCTGCAGATGGGCAACAGGAACATACAGTGGGCAGGGCTGAGAGGGTCACCCGTAGACAGACCTCCTCCAGTAGGGAAACGCTGACAACCCCGAACGCCAACAAATGGACGGTGTGGCCGCAATATAGGGTGGAGGAGTGGACAGCAGCAGCCCTGAAGCTGGGTTTCAGACTGCCCTTCTGCGCCAGGAAAGCCCCTCTGCGGCTCGGCACCATCTCACTCCCGTCCTGCTGGCCAGACTCGCCGAAGGGGAGAGCCCTGAAGAAGGAGACTGAAGTGATGATACAGAAGGGGACGGTGGCGGTTGTGTCTTACAACTCCTCTAGAAACTTCCTTTGGCGAGGCATCTGGTGACAGACCTTCGGCCTTAAATGAGCACCTACAATGGATGCCCTTTGTGATGGACACACCACAATCAGTCCTGGCATCTTTAAGAGATGGGGACATCGTGATCTCAGTCAGCCTGCAGGATGCTTACCTCTGCATCCCCCATTCCCCTGGGCTCCAGGAAATACCTCGGGGGCCTAGGTTGTCCACTGCGGGAATCTGCCTCTACACCTGGTACTACGCCCTTGGAGGGTGGCTTAGGTGGGTCTAATACCCTCACAAATTCTCAGCTTCTGTACCTGGTACCGTGCCTTTGGGGGGTTGCAGCTTAGGAGGGTCAAATACTCTCACGAAAGCGTACGTTCGTATCCCCAGGAAAAATACAAATTAAAAAAATTGTAATTTGTTCCAGCGGGAATACACCCCTATGCTTTCGTCAGCGGAGGCTGACTCTTCTGCAGGAGGATGACCTGTTGCTTCTGCTCCCCGATGGGCATGCCCCTTGTATGAGGGAATTCCTGAAGGCACTGCCCGCAGGTTGATGCAGACATAGGCCTAGCTATGAACATTCACATTAGAATATCAGTCTTGTATGCACCAGTACATCTTGATGCTTTCATGGGTCCTCTCATCCCCTGTGGGAGAGCTCCCCTTCTTCAGGAGGAGGGTAAGGTTCGATGCCTTACACCACCTGTAGGGCTGCTACCTTGGGACCCAAGGCATGTGTCCAAAAGACTTGTGGGTTAAATCCCTCTGGTAGAAGGAAGTGAAGGTGGTCTGGTGCCTCCAAACACCCACCTTCAGCTCCGATGTCATGGGCCTTTACTTTTGCTTGGAACTCCCTTGTCCCTGCTGAAGTCGTAGGCTCCAGGTCTCCAGGTGGCTGTCCTCTCCAGGCATTTTCCTAAGGCTCTCGCTGAAGTCCTTCAGGGAGGTGACTGATGCTTTCTAGGGAAGCTGTAAGACACAACCTCCACCATCCCCTTCTGTACCACCACTTCGATCTCCTTCTGCAGGGCTCTCCCCTTCCGTGAGTCTGGCTGGTAGGATGGGAATGGGGTAGGTCCCCAGCTTCAGGACCGATACTACCCGCTCCTCCACCTCGTATTTCTGCCACACCGTCCACTTTTTGGCATTTGGTGGTGTCAGTGATGGCTGCTGAGGGGTTCCTAGGTCTAGGTGATGTCTGATGTGAGCCACCAGGTCCATAAACCCTCACTCTTCCTTGGGGATATCCCTAGGTCCTCCTGGCCTATGGGGTTTACCACTCTTCTCTCCGCCTCTCATCTCTCCTACTCCAGTGTGGCTGACGACAAGGTTTCCCTTGCTGAAGTAGGTGGTCTGTCTACGGGTGACCCTCTCCGCCCTGTCTACTGTACGCTCCTGTTGCCCATCTGCAGGGTGGAACTCTGGAAGCGCCACTGAAGGGGAGGACCTTGTCTTGTGGTCGGAATTGGGCGGGGAGTCTCGAAAAGGGCCTGGACTCTCTGTCCTGCCTCTCCGATTGGGGTCCAGAGGCTCTGTTGCTAGACCTAGCCCTGGAGCCGCAACACCTGTAGTCTTCGTGGGAACCAACCTGAGGGCGTGCTCTGCCATTCCTGTCCCATCCCTCCATGGGAAGTGGGATCTCTTCCTGAATGTGGGTGCTATCCTTAGATGCATTCCAGTTCTGATCTCGTCTCTCCCGTAGGAGGCATGGCAGGAGGGGTAGGAGGTCCCAGTGGAAGCCAGTACTGGAGGAGGAACTACCCTGAGAAGAAGGCTCATCATTGCCTCCCTAGTGGGTCAGGTCAGGTCAGGCCACAGGCCTAGCAGACAGGGTTTTTGCTTTCGATCAGAAACAACCTTGCGCGAGAGACTCCGTCCGCGAGAGCGTGGGTTCGATTCCCTTTGCAAGAATTTTGTTTGTGTCTATCAACCTTGACATCAAAGGTCAAACATTTTTTAGACAACTGACCTTGACTTCATTTATAACAATCCAGGACTCCTTTATAATTGGGGTCAAAGGTCAAGGTTATTTTAGATTTTTCTGGCACCTATTAATCATCGATTTTCACCTCCCCCCAAAAAGTTTATTGTGTAATACAGTAATTTATTAATACATCATTTGCATGTTTCTATATTTATATATATATATATTTTAAAAAAAAGTCCCTCTTCCCAATAGTACAGTCCTGAAGGTTCTTAGTTTCCTTTTTAGACTTTTTCTTTAGACTTTTCTAGACTATTTTTGGGGGGTTAGACTTTGTTTAGTCTTTCATTGTCATCACCATCATTATTATCATCATTATCACTATCACTGTCGTCTTTGTCAACTGTTTTGTGTGTGTGTCTGTCTGTTCGTGTTTAATCATTATTATTATCATTATCATTATTATTATTATTATTATTATTATTATTATTATTATTATTATTATTATTATTATTATTATTATTATTATTTAAACAGAATGATTTTATACCTGAAAATGCTTTTACGAAAAAGGGGGCAGGGTGACTTTTGATTGGCTGGCTGGCCACGTTCACGGAGTTCTCCCATTGGTTGGTCGAGCAACAGAGGCGCTGATTGGCTGGCCACAGTTATGGAGCTCTCTCCTGTTGGCTGGCTGAGCAATGGAGGTCCTGATTGGCTGGGTCTGGGTCGTTCTCATACTAAGAATAAGAAGGCCGTCGCAGCCCTGAAGAGCATCATTCAGGGTCACGCTGCCGTCGGGGATTGGTGTGGCATTCCTCGCAATCTGTTGGTATTTGGTGTTTGGGGGCAATGCCCTTACGTGTTCCCTCCTGTAGTACGGACATGCCTGGGCCCCATTTTCGTGTAGACTGACACTGGTGATCCTCCTGGAGAGAGAGGCAAGAGTCATGGTCATGCTGACGTAGGAATGGATGGAGGTTTCCATTCTCGGGGCACGGCATTTGGCGGACTGCCCCTCCTCTCTCCTTCAGTGAGATCGCTCCTGATGGCTGTGGGGCTGTTCCTCGAGAGGGACCGGGCAGTCCTCTGATCCTTGTAGCAGATCCTAATGACGTGGGATTCCTGCCGCTCCTGAGGGCTGTGGGACTATTCCTCATGAAGTACCAGGCTGCCCTCCGATCCTCAAGACAGAAGGTAAGTACGTGGGTTTTCTGCTGCTCCTGACGGATGTGGGGCTGTTCGTCACAAGGTACCAGGCTGTCTTCCAATCCTCATAGCAGCGCATTAGGTCAACCACAGCACCTTCTTCAGTAGGGGTTACGTGGCCCCAAGCTATGTTCCTCAGGGCTGGCTGCCACATCTTTCTTTACTAGTGTTCACGTATCCCCTGTCGAGAGAGTTTAATGGCCGTCTCACTCTTGGGGAGCGGAGAGCGTGGTTCTAATGGCGATACCACCTACCAAAGGCATTTCTCATCACCCCGTTATGTAAGAGTACCTGTTACCCACCAGGGTTCAGGCAACATGTTCGAGCTGAAGGAAAGTTGTATTCCATGTGGTATTGTCAAGAGAAGGAGCCGTGGTCGACCTCAGGACCTACTATGAGAAACAGAGGGCTGTCTCTTGACCTTAGGATCTACTGGAAGGAATGGATGGCTGACCTTTGACCTTAGGATCTACTGGGAGGAATGGAGGGCTGCCCCTTGACCTTTGGACCTACTGCAAGGATCAAAAGGGTGTCAAGTATTTCACAAGGAAAAGCAAGGGGCGTCGTCTGCCCAAAGCCAGCCAATCGGTGCCTCCGTTCCCCGGCCAGCCAATCGGAGAGCTCCGTGGCCGGGGCCAGCCAGCCAATCAAAAAGTCATTTCTCTCCCTTCTTTATTATTATTATTATTATTATTATTATTATTATTATTATTATTATTATTATATAAAAAGGTCATTTCCTATCTTCCCCAAACAAACATAAATAATAATAATAATAGTAATAATAATAATAATAATAATAATAATAATAATAATAATAATAATAATAATAATAATTAGACACAAATTTCAAGGTCATATTTGTTCAAATTATTTTTTCTTAAGTGACCTTTGACCTCAGGTGAAGGTCCAAACAGACAGAAACAGACGCAATGAAACTAACAGATGTAAATATTGTTATGTATATATATATTTTATATGCCATAGTTTAACCATAGTCTAACTGTAGTGTAACCCAAGTTTCATTATAGTTTAGCCAAAGTCTATACATGGGTTAACCATAGTCTAACACAATTTTAACCGTAGTCTAGCAAAATTTTAACCATAGTCTAACCACAGATAAATATTTTCCCCCAATAAGAATTTAAGTTTAGCCATAGTCTAACCATAGTTTAACCAAAATTCAAACATTGTTTAGCCATAGTTTAACCACAGCCTAGAATAGTCTAACTAAATTTTAACCATAGTCTAAGCATAGTTAGACCTATATTTTCCCCCAATAAGAATTTCAGTGCTATACTCCAACCATAGTTTAATTATACATTAACCACAATATAGCCATAGTCTAGAATAGTCTAACCATATTTTTCCCCCAACAAAAATTTAAGTGCCACAGTTTAACTGTACTTTAACCATAACCATACGTTAGCCACAGCCTAGAATAGCCTAACCGTAGCCTAACCGTCGTCTAACCTCCCCCCTCAGGAGGGAAATCACGGCCCTGGAGGCGGAGAACTTCAGCCTGGAGCGTCAACTCTTCAGCTACCAGAAGTCCATCGCCTACGCCCACTCCAGGGGCGGGGTAGTCGTTAACGACCCCAACAACGACTACGGCCACCACCGCCACCACGGCGTCGGAGTGGTTGGCGGTGGGGGTGGGGGCCACCACCACCAACAGCACGTCAGGGCCCATCACCACTACGCCAATGGGAAACGGGGTGCGGGCGTGGGGCTAGGCCTAGTGGGCGGGCCGGACGACTACGCTCCGCAGGACGACGAGGAGGACGACGAGGACGACTACGATTACCCGCAATGCCTCTCGGTGAGGGAGAGCAACCCCCTGACACCCTGAGGGACCGACATAATGGCCGCCGCTACCTGTGATGCCCCTGGGGGGACTGGGTTCTCAGGGGAAGGAGCCTACGTCACTTGATCGACCCCCTAAGCAATGTCGGCTGTCCTCGATGCCCGGTTACCCACAATGCTCCGGGGGAGGGAATTAATTATCCCCTTAAGGGACCGATGCTCCCTCCCACGATACCCCAGGGGCCAATACGCCATCACTGATTAATAATAATTAGAGATAATTAATGATAATTAAACCTCAAAGCAACCACTATCAACCCCTTAAAAGAAGTAGATAGTTGTTTTCAAACCTGTTTTAAATATTTTGATGGTTTATGTGTTCTCGACCTTGATCCAAGGTCAGAGGTTTTTCAAAGGTGGTCCTTTCCTTCCTCCCTCGATACTTAAACCGAGTTTTAAATCATTTCAAACCAAAGATTTTCCTTTTCAAAAGAAGCCGGAGCTCTACAGAAAACGGGATGTCATTGAAATACCTCCTTGATGTCTGAACCAGACTTAAACCAAGTTTAAACCAAACTTTAATTACTTTCAAAACTTAAGGCAAAGTTCTACGAAAAGATCTAAATGAGCCGGCGGCAAACGTCGTCGACGGAGAAAACGACGGGACATCATCCAAGGCCAGACTAAAACATTTTCTTGAAGTACAAAAAAGTATATAAAAACTTATATATATATATTTATCCCATATATAAATATATCATTCCACTTATAGGTGTTAGGATCCGTAGGTTCGATGTTTTTTCTACAGAGCGTTTAAAATGGCAAGTTGGCGTTTCTCGCTGGCCATCTCAATGGTACGTTAGGCACGTCTTGGGCATTTAAATGGTATGTTATCACATCTCGAGCATTTAAATGGTATGTCTAGTTGCAGGCATTCGAATGGTAAGTCAACAAATCTTGGGCATTTAAATGGTATGTCCTCACACCTCGGGCATTTAAATGGTATGTCAGTCATGTTGTGGGCATTTCAATGGTACGTCAGTCACATCTCAAATGTATAAATGGTACGTCACAATGCAAGCATTTGAATGGTACTTCAGTCATGTCTAAGTCGCTTAAATGGTACATCAAATATAGGGCATTTAAATGGTATGTCACACATCTTAGGCAATTAAATGGTACGTCAGTTATAACTCAATCATGTCATCATGTCTTGGGCATTTGAATGGTGCATCAGTCAAGTCTTGGGCATTTCACTGGTATGTCACACATCTAGGGCATTTAAATGGCACATCATCCTGTCTTGGGCATTCAAATGGTACTCGAGTCATGTGCAGAGCATTTCTGTCACATGTCCTGGGCCCTTAGATGGAATGCAACATTTTGGGCATATGAATCGTACATCCCACTACAATTGAACGGTATGTCATATCCATAAGCATTCACATGCTATGTCATATGCCAAGTATTTAATTGGTACACATATAGAGCATTTAAATGGCATACCAGTCATGTCTCGAGCATTTAAGTAGTGTGCCAGTCGCATCTCTCAAACATTTAATGGCACCTCACAAGTAGTAAAGTGTTTAAATGGCACATCATGTCTTGAACATTTAAATGGAAGGTCAGTCATGTCTCAGACATTTAAGTGCTACTTCAGTCATGTGTAGAGCATTTAAGTGGTGCATCAGTCATGTTTAATCATTTAAATGGTACGTCAGTCACGTTTTGGGGATTCAAATGATGTGAGTCAAATCTTGGGGATTTCAACGGTAGGTCAGTCACATCTCTCAAGCATTAAGTGTTACGTCACCTGCAGGACATTTGAATGGTACGTCTGGTGTCTTCGGCATTTAAATAGTACGTCAGTTGTGTCTCTCAAGCATTTAAATGATATGTCACATGCCTTGGGCATTTAAATGGAACGTAAAGCCTCGGGCATTTAAACAGTACATCACCCACAGAGCATTTAAATGGTGCGTCTTGTCTCCTGGACGTTCAAATAGTACGTCAGTCACCCTTAGAGCATTTAAAAGGTATTACAGTCAAGTCCCGCCAAGCATTCAAACAGTGCTTCTGGCATTTACTAAACATTTCTGGCATTTAAGTGGCACAGTTTAAAGGTCTCCGTTTCTCGTAGTTTACGTAGCCTCTGCTCAAAGTCCGTTTCGTCTCCACTTCTCACCCTAACTCGTAGTTTTTGTCTCGCGACCGTTTTCTTTTCGCTCGACCCAACGCGTAGTTTTTTTAAAACCGTAGTCTGAATGGAACTTTTTTAAAGTCGTAGTTTCAAAGACTATTTTAACCGTAGTTTAAAGAGCTCTGTTCTTGAAGCGTAGTTTTAATGACTTTTCGATCATAGTTTTAAAAACTTTTTGAAGATTGTAGTTTGAAAGACCTATTTTAATCATAGCTGAACTAGCTTCTTTTTTAATCCGTAGTTTGGACATTTAAAACCATAGTTTAAACATTTTTCAAAACCATAGTTTGAACTTTTTTCTAAACCATAGTTTAAAAAATCAAACCATAGTTTAAAATTTTTTTTTAAACTACAGTGTAAATGTTTTAAAACCATAGTTTACATATTTTAAAACCATAGTTTAATTTTTTTTAAACCATGGTTTAAAAAATTGTAAACCATAGTTTAAAAAACTTAAACCATCGTTTAATTTTTTTTAAAACCATAGTTTAAAATTTTTGTAAAACCGTGGTTAAAAAAATTTTAAACCCTAGTTAAAAAAAAAAAATTTTAAACCATAGTCTATAAAAAATTTTTTGAAATTGTAGCTTAAAAAAACGATTTCAACCATAGTTAAAACACCCTATTATTTTTAAAATCCACAGTTTAAACAATTTAAAAAAAACCATAGTTTAAAGTTTTTTCTTTAAACCGTAGATAAAAAAACTCGTCCCTGAAAACCATATTGTGATGTTTTACATATCCGTAATTTCATTAAGTTGATTGCAGGAATATATATATATACGTCGTTATGAGAACTATATAGACACGTTGGTCAGCGGTTCGACACATATCACTTAGCGGAGAAAAATATACGCACACGCGACGGATGAAAACGTTCGTGGAAAAGTATATCCGAAGAATGAAAAAATATATATAATGCAAAATGTCTTTGAAGAAGAAATACATCTTTGAACAGAAATATATTAAAAAAAATAAACCGGTATGGAAAAAAATTTCTGACGCTTTGAAGTACTTGAAAGGAAATACATCTATAGAATAAACCAGTGGAAAGATACTTTCAATGATTAAAAACATCTCTGAAAAAGAAATAAACAGTGTGGAAAAACATTTCCCAAGAACAGAAGCGGAAATGTCTTACGAACATTTGCAAAGACATTCGTGTAGAAGCATTCGCTCTCCTTCCTCCTCAAGTTTCCGTGTCTTAATTTTAGCGATATCTAAGCTGTCCATGTTTACTATCAAGATATACACATACACACATACATACATACATTCTGGTATACATACAGTACATAATTATGCAGTATAAACATGCATCATGTGTACATGACGAGATAGAAATATACACACACGTATACCCACGCTTATATACACGTACATACATATATGGATATACAGCATACATAAGTATATCACACACACACACATATATATACGTACATATACGTACAATGTATACGATAGAAATATTCACACACATACACACATCCACATATGCAGACACAGCGCACATAAGCACAGGCATCACGTACACGTATATACTGGCATACGTACACACGCGTGCACGCATGTGTACGGCCACTGTAAGAGTATCCTTCTGAAACACATATATAAGTATATATTGGTATGGATTTTCCGAATAAGATAGCCAAGTCGATAGTTCTCTCACATAGAAGCTATTTGGGGAGAAAGATGGTCCTTTGAAATAGCTGCTATTAGGAGAGAGATCATTCTCTTAAATAGCCTCTATTAGGAGAGAAAGACTGTTCTTTTAAGTAGCTGTTATTAGCAGAAAGAAAATTCCCTTCAATAGCCACTGTGAGGAGAGATAGACGGTTCTCTTAAGTAGCAGCTGTTGGGGAGAGAAAGTTCTCTAAAATAGCAGCTAACAGGAGAGAAAATTCTCTTAAATATCGGCTATTAGAAAGGTAGTTCTCTTAAACGGCTGGTATTGGGAGGGATGGCTCACTTAAATAGCAACTATTAGGAGAGAGATACTTCTCTTAAATAGCCGCAATTAGCAAAGAAAGATGTTTCTCTTAAATAGGTGCTATTAGGAGAAAAAGATGGTTCTCTTAAATAGCAGCTATTAGTAGAAAGATAGTTCTCTAAAACAGCTGCTATTAGGAGAGAGGTATCTCTCTTAAATAGCTGCTATTAGGGGAGAGATGGTTCTCTAAAATAGCAGCTGTTAGGAAAGAAAGGTAGTTCTCTAAAATAGCTGGTATTAGGAGAAAAAGATGGTTCTTTTAAATAGTCACTATTAAGAGAGTGATGGTTCTCTTAAATAGCTGCTATTAAAAGAGGTAGCTCTCTTAAATAGCTGCTATTAGGAGAGAAAGTCCTCTCCAATAGCCCTCTTCCGTTCGCAATAGAATCTCTAGTCCCAACAGCCGTTCGAAGAAGCGTAGATGTAATAAAAAGCAGTAGCGAGTCAATAGCCGAGATAATAGCCGGGCTATTTTTTTCTTCCGCCGCCGTAGGTTCGAACCCAGTTCCAGTAGATCTTTTGGAGGAATCTGTAGTAGACGTTTCGCCAACACTTTCACTTCCATCCTCAGGAGTTGATTGTCTATGGAAATATTTCCTGAATGAATATTATTTGATATTCAATACTTAATAAGGAGTATCTTTTAGTACTTAATATTTGATATTGGTTCAGCCAATTTTTGAATGTTTTTATTTTGTCACGTTTGTTGTGGTAAAGCGAAGTTTTATTTTTTTCTGTCGTGAATTAACGTTAAGTCTAAAACTCATTTGTGTGTGATTATTTAATGTGAAGATTGTCTTTTTGTTCACCACTGACCTTAACCCCTTGACTTTCTCTCTCTCTCTCCCTACACACACTCGTGGCTTCGACTTGTTCCGCCTCATACAGTGTTGCCAAGTCAAACCTCTTCTGGTAGATGTTTTCTCGACTAAGATGAGTACAAGCTCTTCGTAAGGCAGGGGTGGGGGGGGGGCGTCAATTCCCTAGGCAGGCGGGGTTTCCATTCAGATAGCTCCATTCTCTCCCTATTTCCGGATCCCAACAGACAATTAGCGACACAAGCCAACGTAACAATATCCGTTAGTTGACTAGCCATGCGGAACAAGACGTGCGATACTCAATGTTCTGCCCCTATACGTTAGTCTCCGCCCTCTTGCACTGCCCCCACAATGCCAACAACCAATGAAAGATCTACTTGCCCTGCCCCCACAAAACCAACAGCCAGCCAGAGGGCTACTTGCCCCGCCCCCCAAATGCCAACAACCAATCAGAGAGCTACTGTACGACAAACTATTCAATCCCGAGTCCCGTTTTATCAAAGGTGTTTAAATCTTCCAATCGTAGTACAGATCATAGGAGCCACAGTAGTAGGAGCCATATTAGGAGCCATGGCTCACCTAGAGAGAATAATCATTGCCTCACGGAGGTGTCTTTTCCAGCCTCATTTTTTATATATATATATATACACGCGCGTGACCCTCCTCATCATGAGGGAGGCGTGGCCTCGCTTGCAACTCCGCCCCTCGCCAGAGAGCCGCGTGGCGTGGCTGCAAGGAGGCCCCGCCCCCAGACTCGTATCCAACTTTGTATTTTCTCACTTGTCTTTTTTGGAACTTGCGTACCGTACTTGTATCGTCCTCCCATACGAGCGACAGCAGCCGATGTGTGACGTGTTTTCGTGTATCTGTCGAGGTGACGAACGAATGTTTTTTTTTTGACGAATGGGTTTTTTCGTAAAAGTTTTAAAAAGAGTTTTTAGTGACAGCAATATTTCGTTAGTAAAACAAAATATATCTATATCTACATATAAATCTATATATATATATATTTTTGTGTGGCAAAGTGACACGAACTCATTATTTACCGTGCAAATTTTTTTGCGTTGAGTAAAAAAAAAAAAGTTTCATGAGCTTTAGAAGAAAATAAAATAAAAGAAGACGAAGTTGCAAAGCCAGAGGCGATTTGTAGTAGGCATCGTCAAAGTAACTCACGCACGCACGCACGAGCGGTGGACGAATGAACGAATTGTAGCAGCAGCAGCAGCAGCAGCATCAGTAGCAGAAGAGGTCTCTGCCGCCCTCTCCTCCCTCCCCTCCTTCCTTCCGCAATGGATCAACACACACACATCTCCGATGACGTCCACGATGTAGCACTTACGACGCGCGCGTGCTCACCCGCTCGCTCACCACGTTCGAATCTATTTTCCTCTCCGCCTTCCCCTCTGCCCTTCTTCCCCCCACTGCGGACCGTTCGCTATGTTTCGTGTGGTTTCTGTCTTACGAACCCCACCCATCCAACTCCTCACCCTCCGACTCTAAATCCTCGTTCGCCGTGAACGAGGAATATTTTTTATTGCAGCCGCTGTCGTCAACCGACCTATAGTTTTCGATAATCCCTCCACACTCGCTCTGGTCTCTCGTTGCGTCGCCGCGTGCTGGGGTCGTTAGTTGTAGTTCCTTCGGGGCTCACTTTCTGCAATCTCGAGTCGCTATTCATGCGCTCACGTCCATTATTTCGTGAAGGCAGCAGCGAAGTATGAGCCCAGATTACATTGAAAGCTGTACAGTTGAAAGCGATGGTTGGCTGATCTTGTAATCGTCAGCATACATTAATGGCTGACTTACTTGCATAACAAGCTACAAGCATTATCGCACAGGGTTAAAATA
Organism: Macrobrachium rosenbergii; assembly: GCF_040412425.1. NCBI lineage: Eukaryota > Metazoa > Arthropoda > Malacostraca > Decapoda > Palaemonidae > Macrobrachium > Macrobrachium rosenbergii. The sequence continues at coordinate 150,881 of NW_027100729.1, forward strand.
TTGAGAATTACAGAAAGTATTGTGTGGCTGAAAGTGACTATACACTCACAAAAGCTGCTCTTAAGGGATAAAATGTTTAAAAAAGCAGAACGAAATTGGTAAGAGAAAGTTGCAAACATTAGCTGAAAGGGTTAAAACGTACACATAAAAACCTCAAAGTGAAATCAGTATGGATCAGCACGAACCGGCCTTAAGGGTTAATGCACAAACAAAGCCTGAACGAAATCAGTACGAAAGCACGGTTATGAACTTTACCCTGAAGCGTTACCGGCACGAACCAGCAAGTGAAGGGTTAAAACGTAAGAAATAAACCCCACTACGAAGTTGGTACGAAGCCCGTGAGAACCCCACTGTGAACCCCCCACACGAACCCACGCATGGAGCCAGAAAGAATCGCGCGGCGTGCGTGGTCGTCACGCATTCACCCGCGCACGTACGCGTACTCGCGCATGTCTCTCCAGACTCTCTCGCTCTCTCCTATGTGTTCACAACTCAGCGTCCCTTTTCTAAATGATATTTTTTGGCAACACTGCTCTTCAAAAAACTCACTTACGTAGGATTTGTATGAAAAGAGAAATAATGAAATATAATACATCGCTTTAAAAGATTTAAAAAATAATAAAAAACTATTTTGAAAAATATGCTGGGAGTTTGATTTCAACCTTTGGAATGATGATAAAATGTTTTGTGGTTTGATTTGAACCTTCAAAAATGAAAAAAATATTCTCTTGTGATCTTGTGATAATCACAACAAAATTATATGGGAAGTTTAGCAAAGCATTCTAAAGAAGCAATGATCATTTCAAAGAATTTCCTTGACTCAAAAAGGACCTCAAAGCATGCAAATGCTGCCAGAAGCTTTTAAACCCACAGCAGTATTGCAAAGCATCTAAAACCAGATGGTGCATTACAAAGCATTTCAAAGTACTGCAGCAACTGTCCCTCAAATACAAAGATTTATTAAAGAATTCTGAGGATTTGAAAGCATTTCAGATTAACAGTGAAACGTTCAAAGCACCCCAAAAATGCTTTGATTATTTCAAAGCATCTGAAACTACTGGTAAGTATGAAAAAGCATTTCAAAGCATCACAGCACCGTTCTTTTAAATGCAAAGAGTTACAGAGGACTTCAAAGCATTTAAAAGATTTAGGAAACATTTCACAGCACTCAGGAAAAACTTTGGCTATTTCAGAAGCATCTGAAAATACTGGTAAGTATTAAAAAACATTTCAAAGCATCACAGCAACTTTCCCTTAAATGTAGAGAATTCCAAGAATTTCAAAGCATTTAAGTATACTGCAAAATGTCCAAAAACATTCCTGATCATTTATAAAAGCATTTCAAAGAACATATTCAATAACTGCAAAGGATTCCAAAGCATTTTGTGAGCATTACATAACATTCCAGAGCCCTTAGCAAGCATTAACAAGCCTTCAAAATATTTACGGGACATTTCAACAGGATTTCAAAGGACTTTGAAGCCTTTTGTCAGCATTTCCAAGCATAACAGGACATTCCATAGCATTTTACAAGCATTTCCAGGCCTTTGTAAGCATTTAAGGACATTTCAGTGCCTTTTATAAGCATTAAAGGATATTTCAAATGTTTTATTCCGACTCATTCAGAACAAGCGTAGCATTTCAATTCGTCACTGTTATCGTATAGCCTAAACGATCCGAAACGTAATGACCCAAATCGTTGCCTAAGTCTTATGCTACGACACCCAGGTTACTTTGTTCTTACGCTGATTCAAATTATAATTATATCAATACATTGCGGCGTTGTTATTAACTAAACTAACAATCTCTATTTTGCGACCCTTGTCCAAAGCACACCGCAGGAAATTCTCCTTACATATCTCCCAAAGGAAGTTTCCCTAAATGTACTTTAAGGTGAATAGGAATACTTAAGTGGATTTGTAGACATTCTTGAGTCCCCACTAGCTCGAACCACTCGGTATCAAAGTTATGAAGAGGCTAACTTCACGGCCGTCTTTGAAAGACACCAAACCTTCGACTAACTACCGGACTCAACAGCCAATACCGGTAGTTAAGCAGTATTACACACGAAACAGTTAAAGCAACGCCCTTCATTACTAAATACGAACACAACAAAACATAATATCCTTCTCCTACATAACACGCATTTCCACCTTACGTAAATTTCGAGAGAATATATAAAACTATACTACAACTTGCGGAAAAGAACAATCTCTCTTGTCGAAGGTTCGACATGTTTCAGTGCCTTTCATAAGCATTTTCAAGCATCTGCAAGCACCAAAGGACGTTTTAAAGCAGATTTCCAAGGCCCTCTGTGAACATTTACAAGCATTAAAGGACATTTTAAAGCCTGTTATGAGCATTTGCAAGTATTTTTGACCATTGCAGGACATTTGGAAACATTTCAAAGCCTTTTATGAGCATTTGCAACCATTTTACGAATTACACGACATTTCAAAGAATTTTATGTTCCTTTCCAAGCATTTACGAGCATTACAGGACATTCAATGCATTTTAGAGATTAAATAACATAAAATGAATCCATTCACTTACTTTGGGGGTCAAAGGTCAGCCAGCATTTCGAGGGTCCTCGAAATCTGGAAAACAAATGCAGCTTTTTATGGCAAGACTGATGTGAATTGTTAATTACGTAAGTGATAAATAATAAATTATTGTTTTTAAAATTTTTTTGTTATTATTATTATTATTATTATATTTTTAGCTTTTGGAATTTATTTTATCATTTTTTTACTTTACATAAATGTGGATTTTGTATTTTATTATTATTATTATTATTATTACTTTACAAATATAAGATTTAAATTCTTTCATCATTAAGTTATTAAACGGTTTATGAGTGTAAGATTTAACTTATTTTATCATTAAGTCATCAACTACTGAACGAAGGTAAGATTTGAACATTTTCATCTTGACGTTATTAACAGTCTGCTGATGGCAATAGCTAACGATGTCCTTTATCAAATCATTAACCAGGTAATATCAGTGAAATTTCCACATCTTCGCCAAGATATTAACCACTTGAAAGAGTCAGAATTAAAGAGTTTTCTCTAAGTTAATAAAAGTAAGGTTTAAACATCTCCATTATCAACTCATCGACCACACAATGAAAGTAAGATTAAGATGTTTTCATTGAGTCATTAACCAGTTAATAAAAGTAGGATTTAAACATTACCACCATCAACTTATTAACCACTTAATAAAAGTAGGATTTAAACATTACCACCATCAACTTATTAACCACTTAATAAAAGTAGGATTTAAACATTACCACCATCAACTTATTACCCACTTGATAAAAGTAGGATTTAAACATTACCACCATCAACTTATTAGCCAGTTGATAAAAGCAGGATTTAAACATTCCACTACCAACTTATTAACCACTTGATAAAAGCAGGATTGAAACATTCCACTACCGACTTATTAACCACTTGATAAAAATAGGATTTAAGCATTCCATTGCCAACTTATTAACCACTTGATAAAAGCAGGATTTAAACATTCCATTACCAACTTATTAACAACTTGATAAAAACAGGATTTAAACATTCCACTACCAACTTATTAACCACTTGATAAAAACAGGATTTAAACATTACCACCATCAACTTATTAGCCACTTGATGAAAGCAGAATTTAAACATTCCATTACCAACTTATTAACCAATTCATAAAAGTAGGATTTAAATATTCCATTACAAACCCATTAACCACTTGATAAAAGCAGGATTTAAACATTCCATTACCAACTTATCAACCACTTCATAAAAGCAGGATTCAAACATTCCATTACCAACTTATTAACCACTTGATAAAAGTAGGATTTAAACATTACCACCATCAACTTATTAACCACTTCATAAAAACAGGATTTAAAATCCAACTTATTAACCACTTGATAAAAGTAGGATTGAAACATTACCACCATCAACTTATTAACCACTTCATAAAAACAGGATTAAAACATTCCACTACCAACTTATTAACCACTTGATAAAAGCAGGATTTAAACATTCCACTACCAACTTATTACCCCCTTAATAACAGTCAGCCTTAAACGTCTCCATCAAGTTATCAACGGGTTCATAAACGCCAGGATTTGAAACAAGAAGCAAGAAATTACAACTGGTCTTTGTCTGCACACAATGGGCCAAGTCTAGACTCTTGTCTTGCCAAAACAATGCACACGCCAGAATGTTTCTTGACTCTGGGGGAACAATAAAGGCGTTTTATGACAGGGAGAGAGAGAGAGAGAGAGAGAGAGAGAGAGAGAGAGTAGTGCGAATGAAAGAGAGAGAATGAGTGAAAGGATAAAATGCAAGAGAAAAATATTAAGAATGAGAGAGAGAGAGAGAGAGAGAGAGAGAGAGAGAGAGAGAGAGAGAGAGAGAGAGAGAGAGAGAGATGTAGTGGGAATAAGAAAGAGAGACTGAGAGGATAAAATGCGAGAGAAAAATATTAATAATGAGAGAGAGAGAGAGAGAGAGAGAGAGAGAGAGAGAGAGAGAGAGAGAGAGAGAGAGAGAGAGAGAGAGAGAGGAAAAAGACTTAGAAAAATAAAGATAAATAGAGAGAAAGAACAAGACAATAGATGAAAAGAGAGAGACACGATGGTAAGAAAAATGGATGGAGAGAGAGAGAGAAAAAAAGACTGCCAAAGAGAGAGAGAGAATAAAAGCCTGAAACAGAGAAAGGAGGAAAGAGAGACTGAAAGGGAAACTGCTCGAGAGAGAGAGAGAGAGAGAGAGAGAGAGAGAGAGAGAGAGAGAGAGAGAGAGAGAGAGAGAGAGAGAGATTAAAGCAGACCTGCCCATTCAGGCAGTCTCTTATACAGGACACCTCGTCTGATCGAGACAGGAATGAGAGAGAGAGAGAGAGAGAGAGAGAGAGAGAGAGGAAACATTTTCAAAATCATACGTTTTCTGGAATAACGTTCGATGTCTGACAGACGTCCGTCCCTCTGGCGTCACAATGACGAAGGCCCATTTCGTCGACGCGAAATATAGCAGCGTTGTTGTGAGATTATATATATGCATTAGTTTGCAGATTTAAAAAAACTGCGGTGTTTTGAAAAATAAACAAAATATTTTATCTCAATAATGATTTTTAAAATAATTACATTTCACTGATAATTTTTAAGATAGTTATATTTCATTAACAGTTCATAAAATTATATTTTATTAAGTTTGTACAATTATTATATTTCATTCATAATTTTTAAAATAATTAGATTTTATTAAGTTTGTATAATAATTATATTTCATTAACGATTTTTAAGATAATTATATTTCATTAACAGTTTTTAAAATAATTGTATTTTATTAAGTTTGTAAAATAATTGTATTTCATTAATGATTTTTGAAATAATTATATTTCACTGACAATTTTTTAAAACGATTATATATCATTAACAGTTTTTTAAATAATTATATATCAACAGTTTTTAAAATAATTATATATAGCATTAACAGTTTTTAAAATAATTTTATAACATTGAGTTTTAAAAAATTATATTTTACTAAGTTTGTAAAATAATTGTATTTTATTAAGTTTGTAAAATAATTACATTTCACGGATAATTTTTTAGATAATTATATATCCTTAATGGTTTTCAAAATAATTATATTTCATTGATAAATTTTTAAATAATTATATTTCATTAATTTTTTAAATAATTATACATCACTAACAGTTTTTAAAATAATTATATTTTATTAAATTTCTAAGATAATTATATTTCATTGATAATTTTTAAGATAATTATATACCATTAATGATTTTTAAAATAATTATGTCATTAATGTTTTAAATTATTATATATCATTAATGATTTTTAAATAATTATATTTCATTCATGATTTTGAAAATAATTATATTTCATTGATCATTTTTAAAATAATTATATTTCATCGATCCTTTTTAAAATAATTATGTTTCATTAATGATTTTTAAGATAATTATATTTCATTAAGTTTTTAAAATAATTATATTTTATTAAGTTTGTACAATAATTATATTTCTTTAATGATTTTTAAGATAATTACATACCATTAATAATATTTAAGATAATTATATATCATTAAAGATTTTTAAAACAATATTTCATTAGTATAATTTTTAAAATAATTGTATTTCATAAATGAAGCTGTTTTGGGAATTAAAGATAAAGATACTTTATATATGACAATAAAAATTATTTTTTAATGATTTATCTTACATAAATAACGATGCTTTGCAAGTCTAAAATAAGGGTATTTTATCAGATATATTAAAATTACTCAAAACAGAAATTAATTAATAATATCATAAATACCGTCATTTTTGAAGTAAAACTAACTTCATAAAATAATAATAATAATAATAATAATAATAATAATAATAATAATAATAATAATAATAATAATAAAAATAATGGTATCTTGGCAAACGATCTGTTTACTATTTGTGGAGGAAATTCCATTCATAATTTATAAATGAATGAATCAGGGGATTTACTACGGGGTGGAAAAGGGGGCGGGGCTTCATCTGTAAACAATGAGTGAGTGGATTATGAGGAGGCATTGTCTGGGAATCCGGAGAGAGAGAGAGAGAGAGAGAGAGAGAGAGAGAGAGAGAGAGAGAGAGAGAGAGAGAGAGAGAGAGATAGGAGGATGGATAGATAGAAAGGTACAGTGGGATAGGGAGGGAGATAAAGATGGACAAAGAGAGAGAGAGAGAGAGAGAGAGAGAGAGAGAGAGAGAGAGAGAGAGAGAGAGGAGTCTAAATCCAGCAATCTCTGAACACGTCACGTTTTTACGATCTTGTGGAAAAGCGGAAATGATCCTTTGAGAGCCCCGTTTTAAATCTTGTTTACTCTCTCTTCTCTCTCTCTCTCTCTCTCTCTCTCTCTCTCTCTCTCAGCAGAGAGAATGCTGAAGAGCAGAATCCAGGCGTTTTTGAAGCAGTGCTTCTTCATCTTTTATTCAATTCGGAGTCACGTTCCCTTTTCAGAGGCCTCGTGTCTCTGTGTGTCCGTGCGTGTTTAAGTGTGTCTTTGCGCTTGTGTACACTCGATAAGTATACATACACTTACACACAACACCTACACGTGTATATACATATATATACACAGATATACATAAGTATATCCATATATAAATAAAAAAATCCAAAAAATCTAAGTATGAATATCTGAAGGCAAAGGACGATATTCAGAAGCCGTGAAATCTCGAAGCAAATCTGGAAGAAGAAGAAGGAGGTTTGTTTACATTGGAGGCGTTGCCATGGCAACCGTGACGCCACTCGGCCTCTCTGGGGATTGAGAGCCCAACATTGCTGCCATGTGAGATGATGATAATAATAGTAATAATGATAATAATAATAATATGTCCCCCTGCATCATCTTTAATAGAAATCGGGCTTTGGAAAATTGGTCACCTTTTCACATTGACATTAAACACCTTCGGGTTTGGGCAGTCCTTGGACGGGAGACCACGAATAGAGCCTCCAGGCAGACCTTAGGAGTCAGGTTGGAGGAAGGGAAACTTGGACACAACGAGGACTAAACAAAGTCTAAAAGGCCTAAAAAGGTCGACAGAATAAGAGAGGCAAAATCCATAAAGGGATAATTGCCCAGTCATTATGCTGAGAGAGAGAGAGAGAGAGAGAGAGAGAGAGAGAGAGAGAGAGAGAGAGAGAGAGAGAGAGAGAGAGAGAGAGCGTGGATGCTTATAGCCTCAGAGCATAATCTCTGCTGAGATCAATACTCCCCCAGAGAGAGAGAGAGAGAGAGAGAGAGAAAGAGAGAGAGAGCTTATTGACATACCGTTAGTGTCTCGACTTACTAAGTAGGAGTTACTGGGAGCGTTGAGCTTTTGAATCAGACACTCTTATTACGTTCTCTCTCTCTCTCTCTCTCTCTCTCTCTCTCTCTCTCTCTCTCTCTCTTGCGGTCTATATTTTTCCAATAAAAAGAATCTCGTGCCTAATTAAACCGTCCATTACCTTCAAGTAGGAAGCCATTTATTATTTAAAGCTAAGCGTTGCCTTCAAGGAATACATATGAGGTTTCTTCAGAAAGAGAGAGAGAGAGAGAGTTCTTTATTTGTGTTTCCCTACTTTGTATTCCCAAGCTGCAACGACAGGGAATCGACATTCAAGGTTGAATTGCTGCCTCTGCAGAGAGAGAGAGAGAGAGAGAGAGAGAGAGAGAGAGAGAGAGAGAGAGAGAGAGAGAGAGAGAGAGTCTGACATGCAAGAAACAATGTTTACATTTCCAGCCTCTGTTCAAAAGTCCTTCCTTAAGCTGTCTGTCATTCCCTGTGAGGGAGTGTGAGGCTTTTTGTCTGTCTGGGCTGCAGAGTCCGTTCTTCCGTCCTTCCTGTCTGTCTGTCTGTATGTCATCCTGTACCTTTATTGTCGTCTGGATGCCTGTGTCTGTATGCGTCGGAGTCTGTGTGTATGTGTCTATTTGACTCTATATTATCTAGACTTTTTGGCATCGATTCTTTTTGTTTTCTGTTAATTTGTTTCTCTGTAGAGTTTCTCTGTGTGTGTGACTGTACAGCAGAGTCTTTCCCTGTGTGTGCATAAATGACTGTAGGTCCCTGTCTCTCTGTTTCTATGGCTGTGGGGATCCTCTCTCTCTCTCTCTCTCTCTCTCTCTCTCTCTCTCTCTCTCTCTCTCTCTCTCTCTCTGAGTCTGACATCACATATTATGAAAGTTTATGAAAGGGTAATGAAAAAATATATAATGAAAAATTTAATGAAAAATAGTTTGTTTAATACAGGACAACATGGTTTTGTACCCGGAAGAAGTACACAGACCCAACTGTTAGCTCACCATGAAAGCATATATAAAAATATGATAAACGAAAAAGATACAGATGTGGTTTACCTAGACTTTGCAAAAGCTTTTGACAAGGTGGACCATAATATATTAACAAAAAAAAAAAAAAAAAAGAGAAAACATAACATTGTGGATAAAGTTGGAAGATGGATAAAAGAATTTTTGCATAACAGAAAACAGATAGTGATTGCTAACGATGAGAAATCGGATGAAGCTACGTTAATATCCGGTGTGCCACAAGGTACTGTGTTAGCTGCATTGCTGTTTGTGATTATGATTGCAGACATAGGCAGTAATGTTAAGGACTCGGTAGTGAGAAGTTTCGCGGATGACACAAGAATAAGTAGAGAGATTACTTGTGATGAAGATAGGAACTCGCTACAAAGAGACCTAAATAATATATATAAATGGGCAGAGGTAAATAGGATGGTATTTAACTCTGATAAATTTGAATCAATAAACTATGGTGATAAAGAAGGAATGCTATATACATATAAAGGTCCTAATAATGGAGAATAGACAATCACAAATAAGTGGAAGCAGGTGGTTAAAGACAATCACAAATAAGGAAGCAGTTAAAGACCTTGGTGTGATGTTGAATAGGAATATGTTATGTAATGACCAAATAGCAATAATATTGGCAAAATACAAAGCAAAAATGGGAATGTTGTTCCGGCACTTCAAAACAAGAAAAGCTGAACACATGATTATGCTTTATAAAACGTACGTACGTAGTCCACTTGAATATTGTAATATAATATGGTACCCACACTACCAAAAGGATATCGTACAAATAGAGAGTGTACAAAGGTCCTTTACAGCTAGAATAGAAGTTAAGGACCTTGACTACTGGGAAAGACTACAAATCTTAAATTTATATAGTCTTGAAAGAAGAGAATGCTACATGATTATCCAGGCATGGAAACAGATAGAAGGAATTACTGAAAACATCATGGAGCTAAAAATATCAGAAAGAGCAACAGAGGTAGATTAATAGTGCCCAGAACGATACCAGGAAAACTAAGGAAAGCACACAGGACATTAATCCACCGAGCACCAGCATCGATAATGCAGCGTCTATTCAATGCGCTACCAGCTCATCTGAGAAACATATCAGGAGTGAGCGTAGATGTGTATAAGAATAAGCTCGACAAATATCTAAGATGCATCCCAGACCATCCAAGACTGGAAGATGCAAAATATACCGGAATATGCATTAGCAATTCTCTGGTAGACATCAGAGGTGCCTCACACTGAGGGACCTCCTGGGGCAACACGAACAAACTGTAAGGTGTGTAAGGTAAGGTCTCTCTCTCTCTCTCTCTCTCTCTCTCTCTCTCTCTCTCTCTCTCTCTCTCTCTCTCTCCTCTGCAAACATGGCTACATTCTGAGACTTTAAAATTAGTTCTTATAATCTATAAGTGCAGTTTTCATCTTTTGAAGGTTAATGTCCATATTTCTTTTTATTTTGAAGGCACACAAGCTGAAACTCTCTCTCTGTCTCTCTGTCTCTGTCTCTCTCTCTCTCTCTACTCACTGACAGCCAATACCCAACTGGAATAACCAAAAGGGAATCACATTCCCAAAACAGGAATCATCAGGAATTGCATCCAAATTGTACGCGCACATTGAGGTCTTCTCCATAAAGACCATTCTGTGAAGTTCTCAGGATTGGAAGAGAGATGACCAAACCCATCCGATCCTCCGATGCCATGGATCTGTACGCACACCTTCATAAGCACTGCTCGATGGAGCCA
>NW_027100729.1:166486-168986 GCF_040412425.1 Macrobrachium rosenbergii
GTTTATTTTGAAGGCACACAGGCTGAATCTCTCTCTCTCTCTCTCTCTCTCTCTCTCTCTCTCTCTCTCTCTCTCTCCATTCACTGACAGCCAATACCCAACTGGAATAACCAAAAGGGAGTCACATTCCCAAAAGAGGAATCGTCAGGAATTGCATCCAAATTGTACGCGCATGTTGAGGTCTTCGCCACAAAGGCCATTCCGTGAAGGTCTCAGGATTGGAAGAGAGACGACCAAACCCATTCGATCCAGTGAAGCAATGGACTTGTACGCACGCCTTCATAAGCACCGCTCGACGGAGCCACTAAGAGGAACCTCGACGCATGAAAAAAGTTTTCGGAATGATGCTCCGCTCCACTCGAAGACAGGAGAGGCTCGCTGAGGCTCTTCAGCCACGCTTGGAGCATCCTGAGGTTATCTCTGATCTCTGAGAGAGGACTCGAGGCCTCAGCTGATGCTCTCTCGGGATGACACCGCTGGAAGCTTCTCCAGTGAAAACACACATCTTTGATTTGGACACTTCTGTGTGGGTGACCTCAGATGACCTCAGACGTCCTTGAATGACCTCTCTCTCTCTCTCTCTCTCTCTCTCTCTCTCTCTCTCTCTCTCTCTCCAGAGAAAAGTTGCATAGTTTTCCTGTGGGTTCTCAATTTTCCTTAAAATTGTCTGAGTTTTAAAACTGTTTGGTCATCACTGGTTATCTCAGTCCTCCATCTACTTAATGAGATGGATACTGAGGCAGATTATAATGTAAAACTCTTATTCTCTCTCTCTCTCTCTCTCTCTCTCTCTCTCCTCGCTGCATAGATATTTATCACGAGGCTTCATTTCCCGAAAAGGACACTTAATTTCCTTACGTCAAGGTCAGTCGATATTGGGTAACAATGGGGCTCTGTAAAGCTTTCTCTCCTTCTCTCTCTCTCTCTCTCTCTCTCTCTCTCTCTCTCTCTCTCTCTCTCTCTCTTAAAGAAGCAATGACTGTATGAAAAGCAAGAAGAAGAAAAAACATTTCCTGACGTCAAAGTGATTTGATCGACCTTTGTTTTGCTTTGTTCTTTGGCAGAGGTCAAAGGTCAGAGTGTTATGATTAATATCTCCCTGAGGTGTTGTGTAGAGAGAGAGAGAGAGAGAGAGAGAGAGAGAGAGAGAGAGAGGAGAGTCTCCCCAGGAAGAAAGAAAGCGAGGAAAAAGGAAAAAGGGAAAGAAGAAGATTGCTTGAAGAAGATGTTATGGATCCCATTATGGCTCTTCTTCTTCCTCATTCAGCTCCTGTCGAGTTTTCTCTCTCTCTCTCTCTCTCTCTCTGTCTCTCTCTCTCTCTCTCTCTCTCTCTCTCTCTCTCTCTCTCTCTCTCTCTCTCTCAGACACACAAACAAACAGAAGAACAACAGAGAAACAACAAAAGACACAAACAGCACAAACATGTTGTGGAATATTGTCCCTTTATTCAATATTCAAGGAAGGTTTGACCTTCTCTGTCTGTCTGTCTGTTAAGGACAGTACCCGGATGCCTTGGAATATTCATCTGCTCTGGAGAGAGAGAGAGAGAGAGAGAGAGAGAGAGAGGGTGGGAAAAAGCTGTTCTAAAATAGTAAGTGTCTTACACCTGTTAAAAGGTTTACCAGAATCCATCTTGAGACCTGTCCTCATTCATCGAGATTCATATTCAGAGATTTTTGATGGATGGGGTTTTTACAGTTTCTCTCTCTCTCTCTTTCTCTCTCTCTCTCTCTCTCTCTCTCTCTCTCTCTCTCTCTCTCTCTCTCTCTCTCTTTCTCCAACCAGTGATGACCAAACAGTTTGAAAACTCAGACAATTTTAAGGAAAATTGAGAACCACATGAAAAACTATGGAACTTTTTCTCCGGAGAGAGAGAGAGAGAGAGGTCATTCAAAGATGTCTGAGGTCATCTGAGTTCACCCACACAGAAGTGTCTAAATCAAATGTGTGTTTTCACTGGAGAAGCTTCCAGCGGTGTCATCCCAAGAGAGCATCAGTTGAGGCCTCGAGTCCTCTCTCAGAGATCAGAGATGACCTGAGGATGCTCCAAGCGTAGCTGAAGAGCCTCAGGGAGCCTCTCCTGTCTTCGAGTGGAGCGGAACACGATTCCGAAGACTCATTTCATGCATCGAGGTTCCTCTTAGTGGCTCCGTCGAGCGAAGTTTATGAAGGCATGCTTACAATTCCATCACATCACAGGATCGGATGGGTTTGGTTGTCTCTCTTCCAATCCTGAGACCTTCACGGAATGGTCTTTGAGGAGAAGACCTCAATGTGCTCGTACAATTTGGATGCAATTCCTGACGATTCCTCTTTTGGGAATGTGATTCCCATTTGGTTATTCCAGTTGGGTATTGGCTGTCAGTGAGAGGGAGAGAGAGAGAGAGATTCAGCCTGTGTGCCTTCAAAATTAAGAGAAATATGGACATTAACCTTCAAAAGATGAAAACTGCACTTATAGATCATAAAAACTAATTTTAAAGTCTCAAAATGTAGCCA
>NW_027100729.1:171486-188986 GCF_040412425.1 Macrobrachium rosenbergii
TGCAGCGTCTATTCAATGCGCTACCAGCTCATCTGAGGAACATATTATCAGGAGTGAGCGTAGATGTGTTTAAGAAGAAGCTCGACAATTATCTAAGATGCATCCCAGACCATCCAAGACTGGAAGATGCGTTAGCAATTCTCTGGTAGACATCACAGGTGCCTCACACTGAGGGACCTGGGGCAACCCCCACGAACTGTAAGGTCAAGAGGTCACACGGAGAGAGAGAGAGAGAGAGAGAGAGAGAGAGAGAGAGAGAGAGAGAGAGAGAGAGAGACAGGGTCTTCCCTTCATTGAATATAAGTATCTATGGATGTGGGGATCCTCTCTCTCTCTCTCTCTCTCTCTCTCTCTCTCTCTCTCTCTCTCCTGCCCAATGAAGAGGACCCGTCCTCTGACCCAAAATCAGTCCCAAAGGGGTCACGTGTGGATTTCAGTGATTTCACTCAGCCACATTCCTCTCTCACTCCAGCCAAGATTTACTCCTCCTCAGCCATTCAGCCAAATTAGGCCCTCAGTTTGGGACTGATTCAGCCACATTGGTGTCTCGTTCTGGCCAACATTTATTCTTCAGTTCAGCCAAATTTTGGTCACTGAAGCTAGTATGAATTCGACTTATTAAGATCAGACAAATTCTTATTGCAATTCAGCTCTCTCTCTCTCTCTCTCTCTCTCTCTCTCTCTCTCTCTCTCTCTCTCTCTCTCTCTCTCTCTCTCTCTACACAAATAGACTCAGCTCAGGCAGATAACAATAATACTCTCCCCTGACCTTTGACCTTTGCCAAAGAACAAAGCAAAAAAGGTCGATCAAATCACTTTGACGTCAGGAAATGTTTTTCTTCTTCTTGATTTTCGAGAGAGAGAGAGAGAGAGAGAGAGAGAGAGAGAGAGAGAGAGAGAGAGAGAGAGAGAGAGAGAGAGAGAGATGAATTTTATCATTCCCGTCGGTATTCATATCACTGAGTCTACTCTCTTTATTATTATTATTATTATTATTATTATTATTATTATTATTATTATTATTATTATTATTGCCTTAGAAGTCACTATCACCACAACTCTCGTTAATATTATCACCATCACCAATGTCACTGTTAGAACTACTATCACTATCATCACTATTATAACTACTGTCACTATCATCACTATCACTATTATAACTAATATCACTATCATCTCTATCACTATTATAACTACTATCACTATCGCCACTGTCACTATTACAATTGTTACCACTGATAATTATCACTATAACTATCACTACCACTATCATTGCAAGTAATACTGCCACACTCACTATCATATTTAAATTAATAATAATAATAATAATAACAATAATAATAATAATGAATGACCACTAAAGAACCCTGAATGACCATTGTGGACCATGAAAGACCACTAAGGACCACAAATGACCAATTAAGACCACTAATAATAATAATTGTAATTATCATGATAATAACTGGAGCCATAAAATGCTTTGCTTTCATCCTAATGACTTCTAATGAGTGATTAGAGAGAGAGAGAGAGAGAGAGAGAGAGAGAGAGAGAGAGAGAGAGAGAGAGAGAGAGAGAGAGCTTTCCAAAGCCTAATTAACCTGACCCTTCAAACAATCACTAGAATGGGCCACTATTGGATTCAAATTGCCCACTAATATAGGTCACTGTGGGGTTTGAAAGGGCCACTATAAAATTCGCAATGGCCACTAGATAGGGCCACTATTTGGTGTGAGAGGGGCCACTTCTGGAATCACAATGGCTGCTAAAATAGGCCACTATGGGGTTTGAAAGGGTCACTGATGGAATCAAAATGGGCACCAGAAAGGGCCACTATTATATGTGACAGGGCCATTAGTGGAATCCAAAGGGCCACCAGTGGTGTGGGGGTGGGGGTGGGAGTCCCAAGAGAGAGAATTGTATCTTGAAGCAGCAAATGTTAGGGTCCTTCTTCTGAAGACTTCCATAGACCTCATGGAAGTCACAGAAACACTGTCACAGTTATAACTATATCACTATCATCACTACCAGTGTGATAACTACTATCACTACCATCACCATCACTGTTATAACTATTATCCCTGATAATCACCACTATCATCACTACTGTCACTATCACAATCTCTATTACTACCATCACTATCATTAGTATTAAACTATCGCTATCATTATCATCCCCACAGATATAACCATTATTATGATTAATAATATTATTACTATCACCATCGTTAGTACTACCAGATCACTACCAATGTCATTATCATCATTAAATACAATAATAATAATAATAATAATAATAATAATAATAATAATAATAATAATGTTCTTCCTCCATCAGTAATTGTTCCTACTAAATGGGACATATTTTCCAGGAGAGAGAAATTGCTCTCTCTCTCTCTCTCTCTCTCTCTCTCTCTCTCTCTCTCTCTCTCTCTCTCTCTCTCTCTCTCTGAAACAATTCCATTCCCAAATTGGGGAGAGAAACCAATTCCTGGAACGGGGACTTCAGGAACCGTGTCCTTGTGATGTGTGGGAGGGAATGTTGAATATGAATGAATCCCTCTGACTGAATATTATAGATTTCTTTCCTTCTTTGTGATTGAGTGATTGCATGAAATTGCTTTTGCTCACTGTAAGTTGTAATGTTTATAATGGTACATCATTATGTACATGAAAATTTATAATTTGTAATTGTATTGTAAACTACAGCATGCATTCATACTTTATAAAGTATCTCAGACTCATTATAATTAAGACCAAAGTAGTATAATGATCCCAGAGAGAGAGAGAGAGAGAGAGAGAGAGAGAGAGAGAGAGAGAGAGAGAGAAACAAAAGGCTTAAAGGAGACGTGGCAATGCAATAGAGGTTGTGAAAGGTTCCCTCTGCAAATTAGCTCTCTCTCTCTCTCTCTCTCTCTCTCTCTCTCTCTCTCTCTCTCTCTATCCCTGCCTGTGTCCCTGAAGGCCTCATTGTGTCCCAGTGTGTCAAACTCATTCCTGAATTCCTGTTCCTATTCTCAGAGAAGAAGACTTTCTGTTCATCATCATCTTTATAATGTCTGTTGCCAAGCATCATTTTGCATTATAACATCCATCATAACGTGTTATAATGAACGCTTACAATGAAAGTAAAAGCTTACGATCGATTGCTGTCTGAGGCTACAATGTCTATAACCAGAAGGCAAATAGAGATTATTGACTGATTGGATTTCTTCTGCGATTTCCTTCCTTTGCTGTGATCGAATGTTTGACCTGGCACCACAACCATATATATATATATATATATATATATATATATATATATATATATATATATATATATATATATCACCTTAAGGCCTTTGAAGATTTAACCCTCTGATCATTGAAGGTAAATCCCCTTTTGGAGAGAGAGAGAGGATTTATCAAGTCCCCTTTGGGATTAGATTATGTCCCCTGGGGATGATATCCCAGATGAATGTTCCAAAGCATCCGGGGACTGCACTGTTAGTTGAAGAGAGAGAGAGAGAGAGAGAGAGAGAGAGAGAGAGAGAGAGAGAGAGAGAGAGAGAGAGAGAGAGAGAGAGAGAGAGAGAGCACAATGACATGGAAGAATGTCAATCAAATATGGAACTCAGGTCAGTCCAGGTCAAGTTTGGAAGGTCACTTTCTGTGTTGGATGCATTTGGGAGGAGGTCAAGAGGTCATAGAGAGAGAGAGAGAGAGAGAGAGAGAGAGAGAGAGAGAGAGAGAGAGAGAGAGAGAGAGAGAGTAAACAAGATTTAAAACGGGGCTCTTTAAAGGATCATTTCCGCTTTTCTTCAAGATCGTAAAAACGTGAATTGTTCAGAGATTGCTGGATTTAGACTCCCCTCCCTCTCTCTCCTCTCTCTCTCTCTCTCTCTCTCTCTCTCTCTCTCTCTCTCCACGAATAGACTCAGCTTAGGCAGATAATAATTATAATAATAACAACACCCTGACCTTTGACCTCTGCCAAAGAACAAAGCAAAACAAAGGTCGATCAAATCACTTTGACCTCAGGAAATGTTTTTTCCTTCTGGCTTTTAGAGATGAACTGAATCTGCCTCTATCAAAGTCTCCCCAGGAAGGAAGGAAGAAAGAAAACGAAGAAAATAAAGAAAACGGGAAGATATGGATCTCATTATGGCTCTTCTTCTTCTTCTTCCTCCTCTGTTTCTTCCTCCTCATTCAGCTGAATGAGGTTTTTGGGAAAAAGAGGTAAATGAGACAGTCTTATTAGAGAGAGAGAGAGAGAGAGAGAGAGAGAGAGAGAGAGAGAGAGAGAGAGAGAGAGAGAGAGAGAGGCCCAAACAAGTCTTAAAGGAGACGTGACAATGTAACAGAGGTTGTGGAAGGTTCCCTCTGCAAATTAGCTCTCTCTCTCTCTCTCTCTCTCTCTCTCTCTCTCTCTCTCTCTCTCTCATATTAGATCTGGTACATTTGGGGCATTGGAAGTTAAGAATCGTGTACCAGTCAAATAATGATAATAATAATAATAATAATGATAATAATAATAATAATAATAATAATAATAATAATTCCACCCTTGATTTCTGTCAACTGAAACGAGGCTCATTTGTCTCGTGATGGAGTTATTTGTCTAATTGCTGTGGTCATTGATGCAGGTCATTGCATGAGACAGAGTCTTCTTCGTCTTCTTCTTCTTCTTCTTCTTCTTCTTCTCAAGTGTTGTTGTTGTTGTTGTTGTGCAGAAGAGACATTTATTATCCACATCAAAAGCTTCTGAATATTGCTGTTGTTGCAGATTGTTATACATATTATTATTGCATCGCTCTGTCGCCTCAGTTCTGGATCTTCCAGAAGACACGACCTTTGGGGGTCAGCTGGGTACTGGGTCTTCCTGTTACGCCCGATTCCCTTCTTATAATAACAACAGTGGGTATTGTTACAACAACAATAATAGGTTTAAATCTTGTTGTTGTTTTCCACAACCAGAAGGTTGTTTTGCACGAAATCGTTCAGCGGATAATCGAAGCTTCGTGTCATTCATTTAGGAATGGAGAATGCCCACAAACAAGGCTTTGCCCACAATCCCCACGAACATCATTTTGCCCACAATCACCACAAACAACATTTTGCCCACAATCTCCACATAAAACAATTTGCCCACAATACCCACATAAAACCTTTTGCCCACAATCCCCACTAAAAATAATTTGCTCACAACCTCATATAAAACATTTTGCCAATAATCCCCACATAAAACAGTTTGCCCACAAACCCCACAGACAACATTTTACCCACAATCCCCACATACAACATTTTGCCCACAATCCCCACATACAACATTTTGCCCACAATCCCCACAGACAACATTTTGCCCACAATCCCCACATACAACATTTTGCCCACAATCCCCATATACAACATTTTGCCTACAATCCCCACATACAACATTTTGCCCACAATCCCCACAGACAACATTTTGCCCACAATCCCCACATACAACATTTTGCCCACAATCCTCACATACAAAATTTTGCCCACAATCCCCACAGACAACATTTTGCCCACAATCCCCACATACAACATTTTGCCCACAATCCCCCCACGCAACAATTGAAGAATAAATCCTGGAAGTGACTCCTCCTTGACGCCTCGGAAGGGAAGCCTAATTTCCCAACGTCAAGGTCAGTCGATTTCGGGCGAAGAAGACCTGACGGCGGAAATACCCCTTCGGGTATAGGGGTGTGGGGTATGCCATCAAGTCCCAAATATAATGATCATCTATTAATCCCACTTTGAGCTCAATGGAGAAAAGGGTGTAGGGCTTGCGACCCCACTCCATAAACATCTTTTACACTTTTCACCCTCAACAGGTAAAGTTTTAGGACCAACCCCCAAAATGTGTGTCTCTCTCTGTCACGACTGAGTCAGTCCTTTTGTCTCGTTCCACCGACTGTCTCTCTCTCTCTTCCTTTGTGGTCCCAGTGATTGATGGAGAGTGCTTGGGGGAAGAGCAGTGGGCCTCTATTCTTCTTCTTCTCTTCTTTATTATTGTTATTATGTATTCTTTCCATTCACCATGGACTGTTGTGTAACTCTCTCTCTCTCTCTCTCTCTCTCTCTCTCTCTCTCTCTCTCTCTCTCTCTCTCTCTCTCTGAAGAAACCTCATACATAAGCCTTAAAGGCAACGCTTAGCTTTCAATAATAAATGGCTTCCTGCTTGAAGGTAATGGATAGTTCAATTATGCATGACATTCCTTTTATTGAAAAATATAGACACAGAGAGAGAGAGAGAGAGAGAGAGAGAGAGAGAGAGCATACAACACTTGAAATTAGGCAAACTCAAGAGGTCAAAGGAAATAGGACCCACTCAAACACCAGCAATCCTCGGGGGCTACAAACCCTTTGAGGCAGAAACACAGGATAGGGAAAGAATCCTTTGACCCCAACTGCCCAGAGAGAGAGAGAGAGAGAGAGAGAGAGAAGGATCCCCTATATATACTACAGGACCCCCAAAGGACCCCTGTTGTCTATCCTCCTGAAAGGAGCAAGTATAAAGTTAACATATATCTTTCCTTCCTTTGTTACTGAGATCCTTTGAAGGGCTTTGTTTGCAAACAAAGATGAGAGAGAGAAGGAGTTTCACTGTATGATTTGAATCATACACAGTCACACACTTATACACACTTAAATACGAGAGAGAGAGAGAGAGAGAGAGAGAGAGAGAGAGAGAGAGAGAGAGAGAGAGAGAAATCCCCACCCACCACAAACCTCTGGACACAAACCTTGATAAATCAAGACAGAGAACAAAACAGGTTCTGGTCTACTTCTGATTCTGGAGGGAAAATGCCTTCCATAACGAAGTGGTCGTCTCCCCCTTACAGTACGGCTGCTATAGTGTGGTGGTCTTCCTCCTACAGTATGGCTTCTACAAATTTGCCCTTGTTATTATTATTGTTATTGTTGAGATTCAAATAATGTAAGAGTGCAAATGGAAGGGATCATTATAACCTTCATTGCAACTTATAATGAACATCGGGAAACAATGAGCCCCAAGAGACACCTTCCCAAGGCCCCACTGACCTGACCTTGACCTTGATCTGTCCCGAATGTGAATGACCAATGAGAGTTTCCGTTAATTACTCTTGGGAATTACATGACGTCATCGTTCTTCTGTGTTATGTTATTCATTCATTTATAACGATCTATCTATCTATCTATCTATCTATCTATTTATCTATTATTCTATCTCTGTCTATCTATCATGACGTTCATTCTGACCTATTGTTTGTTGATGAAGATAATTCAATTAAATATTCATTTATGCAAATTAGGGTGTTGTCTATTTATTTATTTATTTATTGGTGTTCTTCTTCACTGAGAGAGAGAGAGAGAGAGAGAGAGAGAGAGAGAGAGATGAATCCCCTGTCTTCCCAAAGAACGAATTCATTATAATCCCAGAAGAGGGATTTATATAATGAATGCATATAATTAAATATATTATAATATAACGGACAGAGGGGTTGTTGTGGGTCGCCTTCTGAAGGGTTGTGGAACCCTGGGGTTTGTTTGTTCCCCTGTGACTCTCTCTCTCTCTCTCTCTCTCTCTCTCTCTCTCTCTCTCTCTCTCTCTCTCTCTCCACACACACACACACATATATATGTATATGAATCCATATTCGGTCGAACTCAGTGAAATCCCAGAGAGATGAGCTGAATGAGTGAGTGAATGAATGAATGAATGAAGAGAAAGTTAATCTCTTCATGTGAATGTGACTGAATTCAACAACATTAATGAAGAGTAAAATAAATAATTAGAAGTTGGTGAAGAGGTTCCGTGCAGAATCTGTCTGTCAATTATTCTATCTATCTATCTGTCTGTCTATCTATCTATCATGACCCAGTCAGTCAGTGAGAGAGTCAGTACAAGAGTCAGCAGAGGCCAAAGGGTTCATTCATATCATTATGTGTTCGTCATAACTTTAGGAAATATTCATTTAAGCAAATTATTAAGGTGCTATATCACACAGCTCTGTTTATCATTGATGTTCATTCAGAGAGAGAGAGAGAGAGAGAGAGAGAGAGAGAGAGAGAGAGAGAGAGAGAGAGAGAGAGAGAGAGAGAGAGAGAGAGCAAACTTGAAGGCCACTCAAAACCGGGGATTTAAAATAGCATTGACAAGGACCATGAAGGTCCACTAATGACCACGAAGGACCACTAATTATCATGAATGACCACTAATGACTGTGAAGGACACCAAGGACCACAAATGACCATAAAGGCCCACGAAGGACCCCTGAGGGAGGAGGAAGAGGAGGAGGAGGGGGATGACGTCCTCATGAGGATTTCCTCAGAGGAGGATTCCCCTGCAAAGTCTGTTTGGATTCCTCCTTCTTGTGTCTTCGCGGAAGCCCCTCTCTCTCTCTCTCTCCCCCTGTGGTTCCAGGAATCCAGGCAATTCCATTCCTGGAATTGTGGGAACTCCTGGAACCGGAATTTCGGGAACCGTTTCCTGTTGATCTTCGCAACGGAATGTTTAATATTAATTAAAACCTCTGAGTGAATATTTCTTTTGTGATTGACTGATTGCATGAAACTGCTTTTGCTCGACTCTTCTTCTTCTTCTTCTTCTTCTTCTTCTGCAGAAGCCATTGATAATTACTGTATGTTATCAGGCGTGAACAATTTACAATTGTGTATTATATTGAACGTAGCAATAAATAAAAAATATATTCAATCAAAGGAATCAGTATCAAACATTTTGGAAATTCTGGTATTGACAATTCTCTCTCTCTCTCTCTCTCTCTCTCTCTCTCTCTCTCTCTCTCTCTCTCTCTCTCTCTCTCTCTGGGATCTTTATAATGCTTCGGTTGCTCATCATAATGAACGTTTATAATTATAATGTACGGTTATTCATCATGTGTTATGATGAATGTTATGTTATAAGTTATAATGTATGGTTGTTCATCATAATGAGTGTTATGATAATTGGTTATGTTATAATGAGTGTTATAATGAAGCGTTGTGAGCTGTATTTAAAATTAAGTTGTATTTAAATTTGATCTGATAAAATATCATGAAAATATCTAATTACCTCTTATTGACATTTCCCTTTATTTCCAGATGAATTTCCTCCTTTGGTGAATCTGCACAAAGAGTGAGGCTGCGAGGACACTCACACACCCACACAGGATTCCAGGTAGAGTGAATTCCAGGACTGATAATTGATTTATGATTGACATTTGTTTGTGAGGCTATGCAAGTCTTGGAATGGCGCCAAGCTCTAATATGTATAAAGAAGAAGAGGACGCTTCATGGAGGAATAAGACAAGAGGAATTTCTTCGCCCAGAACAGAATGCCTGGACTTCTTTTGTTTGTCTTTCTTTGTTTTTCTCTTGCTGTTGTTGTTGTTCTGTTTGTTGCATGCACAAACACCAAGCCTTGGTCGATGGCTGAATGGTCTTAGTCACTGGCTGTTACTGTATGTCGAACCAAAGGGGAAAGAGAGAGAGAGAGAGAGAGAGAGGAACCATTAGGTCCTCTGCATAAATTGGGGGACAGGAATTTAGGCTGAAATGAAAAAAAAATAATTTAGCTGAATTTAGTTTTTGAATGTAATTTTAGCGTTACCAAATTCAAGTAAATTCAACTTAGTTTATTTCAGGATTAGAATCCAGTTGAATTCCTGAGGGAAATTCAACTGAACTGTTTTGGATTCAGTAAAATTCTCAAGAATTCAGCTGATTCCATATTTCAGTCTTCTTCTTGATTTCTAGTGGCATTCTACTTCGTTCTCTTCAATTGCACTTGATTCCTGTACCTTAGCTCTCAGGGAGAGAGAGAGAGAGAGAGAGAGAGAGAGAGAGAGAGAGAGAGAGAGAGAGAGAGAGAGAGAGAGGAATCAATGCCTCCATATGAGTCTGTCCTGGAAAAAAGAAATCAGCTCCTGTCAAATTTCAATTTGTGGCCCTCAATGGCCATGTCTCTCTCGGGGGAGGGGAGGGTGCTCGTCGTTTCCAGCGTCATTCAAAGCTGAATGACTTTCATTAATAGAGAGAGAGAGAGAGAGAGAGAGAGAGAGAGAGAGAGAGAGAGAGAGAGAGAGAGAGAGAGAGAGAGAGGAAAGTTCCTCCCTCCCGGAGATCACATAATATGGAGAGAATTCTCCTTCACAAATATGTATATATATATATATATATATATATATAAATATATATATATATATATATATATATATATATGAATTCCCTTTGTCTTGATTGCCTGATTAAATCCCCTTTGGAATAAAATGAAACCCCTTGGAATGATATTAAAGTCCCTTTGGAATAAGTAAATCCCCTTGGAATGATATTAAATCCCTTTGGAATAAAATTAAATCACCTTTGGGGATTAGAATTAACAGCCATACATTATAACTCGTTATAGTCAACAGTCGTACATTATCACACTCATTGTAATTAACTGCTTTACCATATATCATTCATTATAAATAACTGTGTCTTATAATACTCATTATAATTATCAACTATAAATTATAACACATTATTATACCAAAAGTACATTTTACCACACGATAATAAACAACCATACATTATAACACAAAATTATAATGAAAAACTGCACCTTGTACCACTCACTATAATAAGCAACCATTTATAACTCATTATAATTAGCAACTGTACATTATAATTTAGGAGACAAAATGCAAGAATCGAAGACGAATTAAAATAAACAAGAAAAAGAGAGAGAGAGAGAGAGAGAGAGAGAGAGAGAGAGAGAGAGAGAGAGAGAGCTAGCTAATTTGCAGAGGGAACCTTCCACAACCTCTGTTCCATTGTCACGTCTCCTTTAAGCCTTGTTTGGGAGGGAGGAGGTCCTCCTCCTCTTCCTCCTCCTCCTCCTCCTCCTCCTCCTGAGGGTGGGAGTTTGAGGAGGAGGGAGAGAAGACCCTCCTCCTCAGGGAATCCTTCTCTGCTCCCTGGGGAGGATCTTCGACAGTTTTGCCCTGTGGAGGAGGAGGAGGAGGAGGAGGAGAGAGGAAGGTCTGTTGAAGAATTGCAAAGGCCAGTTTGACTCCTCGACAGACAGAGAGACGGAGAGACTTACAGACACAATATACCACAACTTGAGTCCCACAGGATTATTGTTGTTTTTGCTCTTTGTGTTTTTGTTTCTCTGTTGTTGTTCTGTTTGTTTGTTTGAGTCATAAAACAACACTCCAGAATATATATATATATATATATATATATATATATATATATATATATATATATATATATATATATATATATATATATATATATATATGTATGTATGTATGTATATTTATATTTCAGCCTAAATTTCAGTCGCCCAATTTAGCCAGAGGACCTAATGGTTCCTCCTCCTCTTCTCCACCTGACAGGTGAATTAGGTAATGGCCCTGGTGTGATGGACTCTCTCTCTCTCTCTCTCTAATTACTCAAAGGTAATTACAAACAAACATTGTTAAATGCATTAGGATGAAAGGCTGAGTTGCCACAGAGCATTTTATGGCTCCAATTATTATCATTATGATAATTACAATTATTATTATTATTATTATGAAAATGAACCGAGACAGAATGGTGAAGAAGAAGAGCTGCTTCTTCCTTCTTCCTTCCCTCCTTCCTTTGGTTCAGAGATTCAGTGACAGGCAGTGACTCCGGCCCCTCGGCCATCGTCCACCTTCACTAACAGACAAACAGACAGACACAAACACGACAGCAAACACAGAGAAACAACAAAGACACAAACAAGTAGAGGAATGTTGTTTGTGGGGATTGTAGGCCAAATGTTTGATGTGGGGATTGTGGGCAAAGCATTGTTTGTGGGGATTCTCCAGTCCTAAATGAATGACACGAAGCTTCGTCTATCCCCGAACGGATTCGTGAAAAACAACCTTCTGGTTGTGGGAAACAACAAGAGCAAGATTTAAACCCACTGTTACTGTTGTAGGAAGAAAGACCTGGGTGTGTGAGAGAGAGAGAGAGAGAGAGAGAGAGAGAGAGAGAGAGAGAGAGAGAGAGAGAGAGAGTATGTCAAAAGCAGGCGGTGGGGAAAGAGAATTCACTCCATTTGCATTTCATAATGGTTCCTCCTCTTCACCTGACTGGTGAATTAGGTAATGGCCCTGGTGTGATATGGACTCTCTCTCTCTCTCTCTCTCTCTCTCTCTCTCTCTCTCTCTCTCTCTCTCAGAGCCGACTAATATACATATTATTAGTAGAGACACCTGGGGAATTTCTCTCTCTTCTGAATAATAATAATAATAATAATAATAATAATAATAAGAGGTGGAGAAGAGGCAAAGGCCCCACCCATACCCCATACCCCAATACCCCAATACCCGAAGGGGCATTTCCGCCGTCAGGTCTTCTTCGCCCAAAATCGACTGACATTGACGTTGGGAAATTAGGTTTCCCTTCCGAGGCGTCAAGGAGGAGAAGCCTTGGGAGAGAGAGGAGAGAGAGAGAGAGAGAGAGAGAGAGAGAGAGAGAGAGAGAGAGAGAGAGAGAGAGAGAGAGAGAAGCAAAAGGCTTAAAGGAGACGTGACAATGTGATAGAGGTTGTGGAAGGTTCCCTCTGCAAATTAGCTCTCTCTCTCTCTCTCTCTCTCTCTCTCTCTCTCTCTCTCTCTCTCTATCATCACTATCACTATTATAACTACTATCACTATCATAACTGTTATAACTACTGTTGGTATCATCACTATTACTATTATATCTAGTATCAGTATCATCACTGTCACTGTTATAACTACTATCCCTGATGACTACCACATCATAATCATTATTACTTCTATCACTATCATCACTATCACTACTGTTAAACTATCACTATCATTATCATCCCCACAGACAAAACCAATGTGATGACCATTATCACTATTACCACCATCACTACAAGTATAACTACCACTGTCCCTCTCATATTTGAATTAATATAATAATAATAATAATAATAATAATAATAATAATAATAATAATAATAATAATAATAATAATAATGAGAGAAAACGATCAGGCAAAGATCCTCTGGGACTGTGGCACCAGAAGAGACAGGGTGACACGTGCCAATAGACCAGACGTGACGTTGATTGACAAAATCCAGAAGAAAGTATCACTCATGGATGTCGCAGTACCAAGGGACACCAGAGTAGATGAGAAAGAGAGAAAATCGAGAAGTATCAAGACCTGAAAGTCGAATGAAGAAGGATAAGGAATATGTCAGTGGAAATTGTACCCATAATCATGGGAACACTGGGCACGATCCCACGATCACTGAGAAGGAATCTGGAACAACTAGAAGCCGAAGTCGCTCCAGGACTCATCCAGAAGAGTGTGCTACTGGAAACAGCGCACATGGTGAGGGAAGTGATGGACTCCTAAGGAGGCAGGATGCAACCCCCCCCCCACACTATAAAAACATCTCAGTTGAATAGGATGACTGTGATAGAACATCCAAATAATAATAATAATAATAATAATGGCAACTTGGCAACCGATTTGTTTACTGTTTGTGGAGGGAATTTCATTCATAATTTATGAGTGAATGAATCAGGGGATTTACTCCGGGGGTGGAAAAGGGGGCGGGGTTTCTTCTCTACACAATGAGTGAGAGGATTGTATTATGGAGGCTTTGTCTGGGGGTTTTAGAGAGAGAGAGAGAGAGAGAGAGAGAGAGAGAGAGAGAGAGAGAGAGAGAGAGAGAGAGAGAGAGAGAGAGAGAGGAGCCTTTACAAAGGAGTTGACACTTTGTGCTGACCCGTTCTTTTTGTTCAGCTGATAATATATCCTCTTATATCCAGATAAATCCTTCTATAACCCTCTAGGTAAGTCCTTACCTTAATTCAAGGGAGATTAATAATCGATTTACCTAAATGTAGGTAAAATAGACTGATCATTTTAAGGGTAAAACCACAGACTACTGTTGAAGGCCAGAACTGAATCCCAAGGCTAACACATTCTCATATAACCCTTTAGGTAAGTCCCTTACCCTAATTTAGGGGATCTATCATTGAGGGCCACAATTCGAGGTGACCCTTGACCTGAGACTGCCCTGAGATATTCAGTGCATCTTCAGGTCCTTAGGGCTCTTCAACAGGGTCACCACTCAGAGTCACTGTCTGGATAGGTGGTGTTGAATTCTCTGCAAATCCTGAGCAAGTTCTGGGGGGAATTTGTCTGAATTCTGTCAGAGCATTTGTCAGTTCTTGCTGCCAAATTCTGTGTCAATTCCTTGAGAAATTCTTGTCAATTCAGTGTGAAATTCTGTGTCAATTCCTTGAGAAATTCTGTGTCAATTCCTTGAGAAATTCTGTGTCAGTTCCCTGAGAAATTCTGTGTCAATTCCTTGAGAAATTCTGTATTAATTACTTGAGTAATTCTGTGTCAATTCAGTGTGAGATTCTTAGCAAATTCTGTGTGAATTCTGTGTCCAAGAAGAAGAAGTAGAAGAAGAAGAAGAAGAAGAAGAAGTCTGAATGTAAACAAAGATTTTCCTCGTTCCAAATAATCTTCTTCCTTCTTCCTTTGCAGGACAAATAAAGTGAAGGATTAACTCCCCTTCTGAGGAGGAGGAGGAGGAGGAGGAGGAGGAGGAGGAGGAGGAGGAGGAGGAGGAGGAGGAGGAGGAGGAGGAGGAGGAGGAGGAGGAGGAGTATAAAATATGCAGAGAAGTGACGACACGAAAGTTTCCTTCCCTCGAATTCGCGTTATATTAAATTCATTAAATTCCTCGGAGGAGAGAGAGAGAGAGAGAGAGAGAGAGAGAGAGAGAGAGAGAGTCCCAACACCTCCATAAAAACTCCCAACTCAATACAGTCCTGAGGGACTGATGGAACTGGGATCTAATCCCTAAGGGGACTTGATAAATTTTTCCCCCTAACAAGGATTTACTTTCATTCGTTCCTTTGCCCCCTTCTCTCTCTCTCTCTCTCTCTCTCTCTCTCTCTCTCTCTCTCTCTCTCTCTCTCTCTCTCTGTATGACCTCTTGACCTCTTCCCAAATGCATCCAACACAGATGCTGACCTTCCCAACTTGACCCCGACTGACCCGATCTTCATATTTGATTGACATTCTTCAATCTCTCTCTCTCTCTCTCTCTCTCTCTCTCTCTCTCTCTCTCTCTCTCAATTCAATTCCTGGAATTGGGGAAGAAACCTTCGCTGGAAACCGATAAGAGAAACTCATTTACTTTCACCAATCTCCTCTTAATGAGTCTGAGACTCAGCCGGGAGAGTCTCCCTGAGTTTCCCTGAGTCTTCTAGGCTTTGATGACGCTTTGGAGAGAGAGAGAGAGAGAGAGAGAGAGAGAGAGAGAGAGAGAGAGAGAGAGAGAGAGAGAGAGAGGATTGATCTAAGATCGCCCCAATTAAATCCCCTTTGGGATTAAATCAGAATTCCTGAAGCGTCTAAGGATTGTATTGAGTTGGGATTCTCTTCTCTCTCTCTCTCTCTCTCTCTCTCTCTCTCTCTCTCTCTCTCTCTCTCTCGGGGTAGGGTGCTCGTCGTTTTCAGAGTCATTCAGAAGGGCTGAATGACATTCATTATGAGAGAGAGAGAGAGAGAGAGAGAGAGAGAGAGAGAGAGAGAGAGAGAGAGAGAGAGAGAGAGAGAGAGAGATATATATATAATAATAATAATAATAATAATAATAATAATAATAATAATAATAATAATAATAATAATAACAAATGCAAGGAGTAGACCTCCTTTGATGCGAGTCTTGTTGAAAGCAATGGCAGTTTTCAACGAATTGATCTTATAGAGAGTTTTTTCAATGTTCCTGACAGTTCGTTTTCGTGGCTCAGTCATCTGGGTTGTTGAGCAGAATTCCAATATTCACATTTGTCTAAATTGGGATGACCCACAAAAACGAATCGTCAGCAGAATTGGAAAAAACCTGTATAAGATTAATTCGTTGAAAACTGCCATTATTTTCAATAAAATAATAATAATAATAATAATTCCATTTGTTTAAGACCCTTTGAAAATCTGATCCCCTGATCATCACTTAAAATAATTCCCCTTTGAGAGAGAGAGAGAGAGAGAGAGAGAGAGAGAGAGAGAGAGAGAGAGAGAGAGAGAGAGAGAATTTATTTGCTGTTATCCGCATTAAATATCTTTTTGAATAAAATGAAATCCCTTAGGAACAGAGGTAAATTCCCTTTAAAATAAAATTAAATTCCCTTTAGAATTAAATTAAATTCCCTTTAGAATTAAATGAATTCCCTTAAGAATAGAAGTAAATTCTCTTTGGAATAAAATTAAATTCCCTTTGGAATTAAATTAAATTCACCTTGGAATGAAATTATATACCCTTTGGAATGTGGAATGAAATTGAATTCCCTTTAGAATGAAATTAAATTCCATTTGGAATTAAATTAAATTCCATTTGTAATGAAATTAAATTCCATTTGGAATGAAATTAAATTCCATTTGGAATTAAATTAAATTCCATTTGGAATTAAATTAAATTCCATTTGGAATTAAATTAACTTCCCTTTGGAAAGAAATTAAATTTCCATTGGAATGAAATTAAATTCCCTTTGGAATGAAATTAATTCGCTTCTGTGCATATTTTATCTTCCCCTCCCCCTCCTCCTCCTTCGCTTTGTTCCTCCTACAGAGGAGGAAGAAGGAAGAAGAAGAAGAAGGTCCTTTGAAGGAAGGAAAATCCGGAGACAAAATCTTTGTTTACATTCAAGATTCTTCTTCTTCTTCTTCTTCTTCTTCTTCTTCTTCTTCTTCTTCTTCTTCTTCTTCTTCTTCTTCTTCTTCATGAAATGAAATGATTCTCCCTTTGAGGACTCTCTCCAATATTCAGCCTCTTTGGGACATCATCCATCCCTTAATAGATAAGCAGATGGATGGAGGTCCACACCAGGCCTCCTCGTGACCCCTGTCACATCTCATAATAATTGTCAACAAGAGCAGTTCAGTGGTTCAGATGAATCTCCCACTTTTGGGGAGATTTTTGGAAGCATTTTTTGTGGGCCATTCGACGGGGCTTCTGTTGCCTCTGGGAATCTATGAGAGAGAGAGAGAGAGAGAGAGAGAGAGAGAGAGAGAGAGAGAGAGAGAGAGAGAGAGAGAGAGGAAAACTGACAAGCTATTGAAGTATTTCTATTATTAACAAGTCACAAAAAATAAAGAAAAACTTTGATCCTCTCAACAAGTGGTTCTCTCTCTCTCTCTCTCTCTCTCTCTCTCTCTCTCTCTCTCTCTCTCTCTCTCTCTCTCCTCCCTGGCCATAACCGCAACCTGACACAGATGGACACTTGCAACTTGATTTTTCACTACAGATGAAATTGAAACGTCTCTGCAGCTCTCTCTCTCTCTCTCTCTCTCTCTCTCTCTCTCTCTCTCTCTCTCTCTCTCTCTCTCTCTCTATATCTATATATATATATATATATATATATATATATATATATATATATATATATATATCTATCTCATGACCCCAGTCAGTCAGTCAGTCAGTCAGTCAGTCCAAGAGTCACCAGAGGCCAA